>NW_007727444.1:338912-380164 GCF_000696425.1 Galeopterus variegatus
GCTCTACCGAGTGAGCCACGGGCCGGCCTGGAGCCTGATTTTTCCAAGATGGCTTTAGGTTTAACTCCTTTGTGTGTTCGGGATATAGGTTTTGCTCTTTGTTTTTTGTTGTTGTTTGTTTGTTTTTACCAGTTTTTGTCTTGCTTTTACCACTAAGAAGACTTTGCCACTAAGTGGTATTTTCAAATCAACTTGAGTCTATATTTGAAAATCAGAAATATTGCATTAAAATCATAACCCTTTGCTTTCTGATTTTCAAGACCTTGATAGTTTTAAAGTAAATTTTTATGTTTAAACTGTTACGTTTCTAAATATTAAAGTATGTAAGACACTGTTGACTCCCATTTTAAAAGTTCTTGAGAAGGGGCCGGCCCGGTGGCGCACTGGATAGTGCGCCGCTTGGGAAGCGCGGCGGCGCTCCCGCCCGAGGGTTCGGATCCCACATACAGACCGGTTCCCGCTCACTGGCTGAGCGAGGCGCGGGAGCGACGCCGAGGGTTGCGATCCCGTTGCCGGTCCCCGGCCCGGTGCGGGGGCGACACCGAGGGATGCGATCTGTTGCCGGACACGGAAAAAGACAAAAAGACCAAAAAAAAAAAAAAAGTTCTTGAGAAGAAAAAATGATAAAACAAGATAAAAGCAAAAGAAGGAGAAACTATAAAGCAATGAGTGAAGACTGTGTCTGTCAAGCCTGTCTCTGCTATGGAACGGAAAGTTCTTTGAGAACAAAAACTAGGTCTTCTTCATCTGTGTAGTCTGTGTAGTCCCAGCAGGCAGGAACTATTGAATACGCGTGTTCATTGTTGAATGTGAATGTGTAAGGGAACTTTCAGATGAGCACAGTGTGACCAGGAGTCACATGACAGGCACAGTGCAGGACCCCAGACTGTAGGAAGAGAGAAGTTTATAAAGAAAGCTTGTGGGCCACTGAGAAGGTATTCAACCCGGGAAGACCAAGTAGTAAGGCCAAGAATCAGAACTGTACAACTACAGGGTGCAGCAATTTTTACTCTTCATCTTTAACTTTCTGGTTTTTACGTACTTAATGTTGATTTTGATCTTAATAGCCCCACCATAAAGTACTTTTCCTGGAAAAATACTTATATGTTGGAGTTCTTAAAGCTCCAACATAATGAAAAATACCATAATTATCTGTTTCATTTTTTGCCCTTATCTGCTGTTTTCATTACAACTAAAAGCATATTTAAATAGAAAACTCTCTTTAGTGGCTTATGTAGTAGTAATGTATAGGTAAAATGTATAGCATGTTAACTTGTCGGCCTCATTTGAAGCCTCTTCAAAGAGTTTCATATATAAGTTTTGCCATTTGTTGTGGGATTGAGGACAAAAGTCCTCATTTCAAAATAGACTCGAGAACTTTCATGTATTTGTGGGAATTGAGCCTGTTGAGATTCCCTTTAATAGCAGTAATACCGTTTCCTTTATTCATTCTATGCCAGAACACACGTGTAGATAACCTGCTCAGTATAATACTTTTTTTTTTCTCCTTTTTGAGACCGGCCGCACCGCGCTCAGCCAGTGAGCACTGTGAGCGCACCAGTCATCCCTATATAGGATCCGAACCCGCGGCGGCAGCGCTGCTGCCCTCCCAGCACTGCACTCTCCCGAGTGCGCCGCGGGCTCAGCCCAGTATAATACTTTTTTTTTTCTCCTTTTTGAGACCGGCCGCACCGCGCTCAGCCAGTGAGCACTGTGAGCGCACCAGTCATCCCTATATAGGATCCGAACCCGCGGCGGCAGCGCTGCTGCACTCCCAGCACTGCACTCTCCCGAGTGCGCCGCGGGCTCAGCCCAGTATAATACTTTTAAAAAATCTTTTTAGACATTTCGTCATCATCTGCTTTCATTCCTCCCCACTTTTTGCTCCTCTCTTGTAGCCTTCTGTCTCTTTTTTATCCCTTCCCACTGTGAGTTCCTAGTTCCAGAACGTTTATTTCACCTCTGAGTTAGAAGCACTTGGCTCCTGGCAGACACCACGTGCAGACATGTCCTTGCTTTTGAGACAAAGGAGTACTGTTCAGCTGGAGAATGAAAACACCTCGGTTTCTTACATCAAATCTTGTTAGCTGCAGCCCCCACTTACACGGACTGTCGAATGAGGGACTTAAGGGTGACAGGAGGAGTGAAGAGGAAGAAGGCGTGTCAGTAATGGCCTTTTACAAATTATAAATTTGGGGAATTCAACACTGATAATAATACTAGTATCTAAAATATCCAAAATTAATACATTTAAATTTCTTTGTTATCCCAATAACAGTCGAAGTACCTATATTTGTTGGTGCCCCTCCAAAAGAAAAAAAAAGTAAAATGATTTTGTATTTCTGATAGTAAAATTATAGCTCAGTATGCTATGTAATCCCTGTTTTTTGGTTTTGGGTTTTTGTTTAAGCAGTAGGATAAACACAAAACACATAGCTTTTGTTTACTTTTTATGTCCTTTCTGTCTGCATGTACCTCCACTGAATTTTTGGTAGAATTAATTTTTGGAGACCCAAGTTATTTTGATGTGGTTGAAGAACAAAGAGGTAAAGAACAAGAGAAGAGCTGACATAGAGGGAAAAAAAGAAAAAGGAATAGCAGAATGTCCAGTAATGGTAGCCAGACATGCAGAGTCAGCAGCTGCAGCCCAAAACTCCACTGCGCTGGGCTGTAGCACTTGCTCCCCGCCGCGCTCCTGTGACAGGAACTGTAGTACCAGGTCTCAAGGTTGCCTGGAGGCTGCAGTTCATCCCAGGAACTCCGAGGAGACTGTAGAGGTAGCAGAAAAGAGACAGTACAACTGCTTGGTTTGTTTCTTTCTTTTTAAGTAAAATGTCATTGTTCCAAACTGACCCATATGGTATGACTTATCTTTGAATGGAACTATGTTTTAGATGTAGATTTGTAGTCTTGGCTGTAATTTTTTCCAAATAAAAAAATTTTGAGCTATCAGTTCCTTTTCTACTACTTTGAATAGATAACTCAGTATTTTTGCAAATAACATCAATAAGTTGGTTGCTAGTCAACATGGCAACCTAAGCTTAATCTGAACGTTGCCTTCAAAATTGACTGAAAATGCGAGCATCTAGGAAACTGCTTTTAAGTATTTATAAGAATTATTCATTCAGCGAATATTCATTGCCTATTCTGTGTCAGACGCTATGCTGAGCACTGGAGATAAAAATAGGGCCCAAACAGGCAGTCCTTTCCTTCATGGAGTTTACAACCTCGAGGGAGAGCCAGACAAACAGTCGCATGATAACTCACTCTAGGATGTGTGTTCCATGAGAGAAAGAATTTGTCCATCTTATTCATCATTGTGTCCCCAGTGTGGTTCCTGTACATACAAGGCACCCAGCAAAACGTGTCGTTCAGACCAGCTGTTGGCAAGCTATGGGGCCACAAGCCAAATCTATCCTATCAAGCTGTTTTTGTAAATAAAATTTTGTTGGGACACAACCACACTTCATTTATTTACATATCTTGGGTGGCTTTTGCACGACAACAGCAAAATTGAGTGTTTATGATAAAGACCATATGACCCACAAAGCCTGAAATATTTATTATCTGGCCCTCTTCAGAAATTGTTTGCCAACTCTGCTCTAAATGAATTAAAAGGAAAGGAAGACTGTTAGAATAAATGTATCAGAGGATCCTAACTCGGGCAAGAAAGCCTCCCAAGTTAAATGTCCATTGAGTTGAGATAGGAAAAAACAGACATTGAGTCCAGGCAGGAGACAGCCTCTTCAACAGCTTTGTTCTTGGGGTGGAGTGCTTATGGTGCTGTGAAGAACTGGCTAAAGCACAGAGCAAGAAAGAATGATGTAAAATGAGGCCTCAAAAGGAAACCATACCTCGTGCACTGCTGCAAGACTTTGTGTCTTTGAAACGTTTAAGTAAGTATTCGTGACCTTCTGAAGAGACCAACATTGTTGGTGAAGGCCTTGTTGGAGGGGAGGAAACCTGTTAGAGAGCCATTATAGTAGTCCAGTCAAGAAGTGATTGAGCTCGGACTAGGGCATGTCTGAAGCGTACATTGTTGGTGAAGGCCTTGTTGGAGGGGAGGAAACCTGTTAGGGAGCCATTATAGTAGTCCAGTCAAGAAGTGATTGAGCTCGGACTAGGGCATGTCTGAAGCGTGTTTTGTTTCTTAAGTGAGAGGGTTCTACAGATACCCAGGCATACTCCGTCCTGCCCTTATGGTGTCTCTGGTATTCGGGATGTGCTGTTCTTGTTCTTTGTAGAAGTGACAGCTTCCTGCCAGTACTGCCCAATTGGTGGGGATCCTTGCTGTGCATCTAAGAGATCTGCATCTCAGGACGTGGGAAGGACTGAAAAATTCTAAATTTCAAGAAAAGCATTGTCATTATGGTGGTTGTTTCCTCAGAAGACTGACATACTTGTTCAAAGCAGCCTGGGCTGCACAGATCCCTCTAGATACTCTGGATAAACCTTGGTGTGATTTTTATTTTACCCCAATGATAATGTTTTTCTTGAAATTTGGAATTTTAAAATTTATGAGAAAATTCTGCTCAGAATTATCTCATTAATTCCAAAGTTAGCCTTTGTTTGTCCTCAGCCCTTATTTGCTCTTATAAAGCCCTGAGGCAAAGGGCCATTCATGAAAGTACAGAAGTTCAGTATTTATTAGCATTACTGATTTGTTATTTTTCACCTAGTTTTTCCTCTCCTTTTTCTTTCTATTCTCTTCAGGTTTAATTACTATGTTAAACTCATTACTTGCCTTACCCTTTTACTACCTCATAGAGAAGTTTATAAGTTACTTTTTCTCATGGTATGTAGCTTAAAATGTAAAGACCTATATTTGTTTATTTTTATTGTAAGCAATAAAATTGCCCTTGTATTTTATCGTCTCATGATGTTGAAAACTTAATATTTTGGCCCATTTTGGGCATTCATATTTCTTATCTATAGTTTTATAGTTTTATCATAAGTATTTGGAGAAAATTCCAAAACAAAATCATCAGGATAGGAGGATGGTATTTGTTGGTGTTTTACAGTATTTATAGAAAACTAATTGAGTTTTATGGTTTTTCATTTCCAGTGTAGTTTTCTTTGACTCTGTTCATTTTAAACAGAATAAACAAATTTGATTATAAGAATATGTTGTTTTACACATGAAAAGGTGTTCACCATCACTGATCATTAGGGAAATGCAAATCAAAACCACAGTGAGCTACCACTTCACACCAGTTAGGATGGCTGTTATTTTTTAAGAACAAACAAACACACACAGAACGTAAGTATTGGCAAGGATGTGGAAAAATTGGAACCTTGGTGCATCACTGGTGGGAATGTAAAATGGTGCAGCTGCTGCAGAAGACAGTGTGATCATTCCTCAGAAAATTCAACATAGAATTACCATGTAATCCAGAAATCCTACTTCTCGGTGTATACCCAAAAGAATTGAAGGCAGGGACTGGAGCAGATAGTTGTACACCAGTGTTCATAGCAACATTATTCACAATAACCCAAATGTCCGTCATTGAATGAATGGAGAAACAAAACATGCTATATCCATACAGTGGAATAAATATTTTTCAGCCATAAAAACAAATATAGTACTGATACATGCTGCAACATGGATGAACCTTGAAAATGTTATGCTAAGTGAAATAAGCCAGTCACAAAAAGATGAGCAATGTATGAGTTCACTTATTGGAGGCACTTGGAATATGTAGAAACAGAAAGTAACATGATGTTTACTAGGGACTGAGGAAAGGAGGGCGAATTAGTATTTAATGGGAACAGAGTTTCAGTTTGGGATCATGGAAGAGTTGAGATAGATGGTAGTAGTGGTTACACAACAATGTGAATGTACTTAATACTACTGAATTGGGCACTCAGAAGGGTTAAAATGGTAATTTTATGTTATTTTATCACAATAAAAAAAACACTTGCTTTAATATTATAGTTGAGACTGACTGTGCCACATATGTTGCTTGATTTTGTGTGTGTGTGATTATTTTGTTAATGTGTAGTATATATAAACTGTAGAAATCATGAGTTTTAGAGCTGAAAACCTTAGGGGTTAGGGGTTGAACTAGTTCAACATCATCTTTTTAGAGTTGAGAAGTGACTGACTTCAGATTGTCCAGCTATTTGGTGACTTCCGCCAGAACTCAGATTTTGGCCCCATACATTTATGCTTTTGTTTGTCTGAGAAACATATTGTTTGCCTGGTTTGTGGCAAGCATAATGGATATAAAACCAAAGAGATACTGTCCACACATATAACTGTATTCACAACAGAGATTTAATACAATATTTTGTCGTATTTGCTTTAGGACTCTCTATTTTAGATGTGTTATAGGTATTACCCCTCCAATCTCATTTTGGTCCCCACCCCAAACCCAGAGGAAGCCACCGTCCTCAAATTTTTGGATGTGTCAGTTCCATCCAGAATGTGAAATGATGTCTCATTGTTTTAAAGTGCGTTTCTTGATTATTAATGAGGTTAATTATTGTTTTATATGTTCGTGGCTATTTGTGTTTCCTCTTCTCTAAATTGCCTGTTTCTCTCCTTTTCCCACTTTTTGTTGAGTTGTTGGTCTTTTTCTCATTGATTTGTAGGCGTTCTCTATTCTGATAATCATCCTGTATCTGCTACATCTTTTCCCTGACTTTGGCTTGTTTTTTTAGTTTCCATTATATGATGTCTTTTGTCATATAGATGTTTTTATTATTAGCATAGTCAAATTTATCAACTTTTTTTTTTTTCTTTTTTTAAAGATGACCGGTAAGGGGATCTTAACCCTTGACTTGGTGTTATCAGCACCATGCTCATCCATTGAGCAAACCAGCCATCTCTATTCGGGATCTGAACCTGTGGCCTTAGTGTTATCAACACAACACTCTCCTGAGTGAGCTACAGGCCGGCCCCCAAATTGATCAATTTTTTATGGCTCATACATTTTATGTCTTCTGTAAGAAGATACAGTGTCCAAGGTCATAGAGATAGTTTCCTATATTTCCTTATTAAGCTGTAAAAACTTTTGTTTCTCATAATTTGGTCTTTACTCCATCTAGAATTTATTTTTGTGTATGATGTGAGATAAGGGATCTACTTACATTTTTCCATGTAGCTAGCCAATGTCCAGCAGCATTTATTAGCTAGTCCTTCCTTTCTCTATCAGCTTGTAATGCTAGTCTTTCATACCTGTTCTTTCAAACTGAATGTGAACCGATCTTTTAACTGTTCATGAATAAGATTTTTCTTGTTTTTTTTTTTTTTTTTCCTTTTTGTCTTTTTTCGTGTCCGGCAACGGATCGCAACCCTCAGTGTTGCGCCCGTACCGGACCGGGACTGGCAACGGGATCACAACCCTCGGTGTTGATCGCAACCCTCAGTGTCGCGCCCGTACCAGACCGGGACCGGCAACGGGATCGCAACCCTCAGTGTTGCTCCCACACCTCGCTCAGCCAGTGAGCGGGAACCGGTCTGTATGTGGGATCCGAACCCTCAGCGGGAGTGCCACCGCCCTTCCCAAGCGGTGCACTGTAGCAGTGCACCACCGGGCCGGCCCTAAGATTTTTCTTGTTAAAATAAATTTGAAGATAACATAACGATTAAAAGGTTCTAAAAGAGAAGAAAATATTTGATTGCAATTTATCTGTGTATCATACTGTTTAAAGAAACTGCACCAAGGATTTCTAAAGTCTGTGAGTTTGTTTTATATTGAGGTTAAATGATTTTTTTTAACATTACTTTTGAATTTATTTTTGAGTAATACATACTTCAAATAAAGTCTACGGGAAAATTTATTGGTATAAGTTTGATTGTAGTATTGGAAATACTCAAATAATTAGGATATGATAGGAGATAAACTGCAGATACAAGATAGTGGATTTTTCTAAAGGATCATAAGAATAAAATGATGTAAATAATATAGAAAGATACCATTTAAAGTTATTCTGGGGATCTCTGCAGAAAAGACTATCACGTAAGGAAATAGAAGACAAGTATAAAAGGAATCCTTAGAGATCTAAGAAGATAGCAGCTGGAGAGCTGAGAATTTTTTTTGTCAAAGCACAAGAAACAATGATAAACCAAATTACAGATAAGATCAGATAAAGTAATATAAATTTTATTAAACATTTCTAACCCTTAGTATCATTGATAACATAGGATAGCATTCTCTAATATGTCCTCTCTCTGTGTCCTTCCCTTCTACACCACACCCTCCAAATTTGGTTCTGTTATATGTCTCTGCAATGCATTTATAATTCTTTTCTACTGAAAGAGCTATATGTGCGCCCTCTGTATAATAGTGTAACTCTAATTAGATATACTGAAGACACTTACAAGTTGTGTTCAAAAGTCCATGTGAATTTAGTGTCTCACTAGCATTTCCCAAAAAGTCTGTGTATTTATAGGACTTGTGTAGTTGCATAAATTTCAGAGCTGTTACATTTAGGTTAAGCAGCTTTCTTTACTACAAATGCTTTCAAAGGTGCTCATGTGCTAATGTGCATTGTGATTCTTCTCAAGAGGGATGATAGTATATTGTAGTGGTAAGAATTAATATAATTTTAGAAACATTAACTCTTTTTAAAAATGGGAACTATTAAGTTAAGAAGACAAATAACTTTTTTCAAGTCAATTTTTAGTGTTTGTCATTCAGAATTGAAAACTTGAAATAAAGGGCTTCCCCAAAGACTAGTTAACAGTTGATTCATTGACGAATGGGAGGAAAATGTCATTTTGAATTTTATCTTTTTCAGATCTCAGTCACAGTGGATTGGCAGATCATTATGAAAATTCCCACTGGGGACAGCAGCCCACTTACAGAAGTGAAGCCAACTGCACCTGGGATAAAGTGATAATAGATAGGACTGACAAGGAGGCGTGGCCTTCCATCACAGGAACAGAGACTGAATCTGCCTCAGAATGTACTACAGACACTGACTCTGCCTCCAACTGTGGCTCAGAGAACAGTAGCATGGCTACAGGGAGTGCCCAGGGCAACTTCACTGGACATACCAAGAAGACAAATGGCAATAATGGCACCAACGGCACACTTGTCCAAAGCCCTTCTAATCAGAGTGCCCTTGGAGCAGGGGGAGCGAACGGTAATGGAAGTGCAGCCAGAGTGTGGGGTGTAGCCACAGGCTCCAACTCTGGTCTTGCTCACTGCTCTATCAGCAGTGGGGATGGAAAAATGGACAACATGATTGGAGATGGGAGAAGTCAGAATTGCTGGGGTACTTCCAACTCCAATGCTGGCATTAATCTTAACCTTAATCCTAATGCCAACCCAGCTGCCTGGCCTGTACTTGGACATGAAGGAACTGTGGCAACAGGCAACCCTTCCAGTATTTGCAGTCCAGTCAGTGCCATAGGTCAAAACATGGGCAACCAGAACGGGAACCCAACAGGCACTTTAGGTGCTTGGGGAAACTTGCTGCCACAAGAGAGCACAGAACCACAAACGTCCACTTCTCAGAATGTGTCTTTCAGCGTACAACCTCAGAACCTTAACACTGATGGACCAAATAACACTAACCCCATGAACTCTTCACCAAACCCTATCAATGCAATGCAGACAAATGGACTGCCAAACTGGGGCATGGCTGTTGGTGTGGGGGCCATCATCCCACCCCACCTGCAAGGCCTTCCTGGTGCTAATGGATCATCAGTTTCTCAAGTCAGTGGGGGTGGTGGTGAAGGAATAAGCAATTCTGTGTGGGGACTGTCCCCAGGTAACCCTGCCACAGGAAATAGCAATTCTGGGTTCAATCAGGGGAATGGAGACACTGTGAACTCAGCATTAAGTGCTAAACAAAATGGATCCAGCAGTGCTGTGCAAAAGGAAGGAAATGGAGGAAATGCTTGGGATTCGGGACCTCCTACTGGTCCGGGAATACTCCCTTGGGGAAGGGGCAGTGGCAACAGTGGCATTGGTAATATCCAGTCGGGAACTTGGAGTCACCCCGGCCGAAGCACCTCTAATGGTGTAAATGGGGAATGGGGAAAGCCCCCAAACCAGCATTCCAATAGTGACATCAGTGGGAAAGGATCAACAGGATGGGATAGTCCTAGTGTTACCAGCCAGAATCCTGCCACGCAGCCTGTCAGTGAACACATGAACTCTTGGGCCAAAGCTGCATCTTCTGGAGCTACAGCAAGTGAAGGAAGTAGCGATGGTTCTGGCAATCACAGTGAAGGAAGCACTGGGAGGGAAGGAACAGGAGAAGGCCGAAGGCGAGATAAAGGGATTATAGACCAAGGACACATTCAGTTGCCAAGGAATGATCTTGACCCAAGAGTCCTGTCTAATACTGGTTGGGGACAGACTCCTGTAAAGCAAAACACTGCCTGGGAATTTGAAGAATCCCCTAGGTCTGAAAGAAAAAATGACAATGGGACAGAGGCCTGGGGTTGTGCAGCTACTCAGCCTTCACACTCAGGGGGGAAGAACGATGGGTCCATCATGAACAGTACAAATACCTCTTCAGTATCTGGGTGGGTGAGCTCGCCACCTGCCGCTGTGCCAGCAAATGCAGGGTGGGGAGACAGCAACAGCAAAGCACCAAGTGGCCCAGGGGTTTGGGGGGACTCGATAAGCTCTACTGCTGTTAATAATGCTGCTGCTACCAAGAGTGGACATTCTTGGAGTGGGACCGTAAATCAGGAGGACAAGTCACCCACCTGGGGTGAGCCTCAAAAACCCAAGTCCCAAAACTGGGGAGATGGACAAAGATCAAATCCAGCCTGGAGTGCAGGAAGGGGAGATTGGGCAGATTCATCATCTGTCCTTGGACACTTGGGGGATGGAAAAAAAAATGGACCTGGATGGGATGCGGACAGTAATAGATCAGGGTCTGGTTGGAATGATACCACAAGATCTGGGACCAGTGGCTGGGGCAATGGCACAAATGCAAAAGTTAACCCAGGTACAAACTGGGGGGAGTCTTTAAAACCTGGCCCCCAACAGAACTGGGCTAACAAACCCCAAGACAACAATGTGAGTAACTGGGGAGGAGCTGCTTCTGTTAAACAGACAGGAACAGGGTGGATTGGGGGGCCACTACCAGTCAAACAGAAGGACAGCAGTGAGGCAACTGGCTGGGAAGAGCCCTCTCCTCCATCCATTCGACGTAAAATGGAAATTGATGATGGTACCTCAGCTTGGGGAGACCCAAGCACCTACAACAATAAAACTGTAAACATGTGGGATAGAAACAACCCGGTCATCCAGAGCAGTCCCACGACTAATACCACCACCGCCACCACCACCACCACGAGCAACACGACACACAGGGTGGAGACGCCGCCGCCACACCAGGCCAGCACTCAGCTGAATCGATCGCCATTGCTCGGTCCAGGTATGAAAGGTACTTTATGTTCCTTTACAAGTAAAAAGATAGTTTATTCTCACTACATATGCATAAGTGCTCTGACTAGTGTTTTTATAGCAAATGACATTAAAATAAGTGCCCTTCCTCCCTGTAGTATTGTATCTAAATGTTATCCAGCAAAAGTAAAGCGGGATCCTCTAACAGCTTTCTGTACAAGAAAAAATATGTATTAAGCACTCTCAGTAGAACATCAGGCTGATGTTTTGGTGGTGATGGTGGCAGCTTGGAGTGGATAGTGGCAGGGGGTGGAGACAGCGATTCAAAAGGAGTGACAGTGTGACAGCAAGAGTTGGTAACTGTTGGGATGTGGGGGCAAAGAAGAAAGGTGCGATGAAGATGGTCCAGAGCTTGGGTGAGTAGGCAGGTAACTGTGTCATTTACTGACATAGCTGTGAACACAGCAGGAGGCATAAATTCAGACACGTCCAGAGGAGATGACAGAAGATGTTAGATATGGAAGACTGGATCTCAGCCAGAGATCTGGCTAAAGGTACAGCTATGGAAGAGTGGCATTGAGCAGAGGGGCAAGGTCAAGAGTAGAGATGTTTAACATGATACTGTTTAGAGCACATTTAAAAGCTGATAGAAAGGAGCAAGTAGAGAGGAGAATGGATGCAAAGGGAGGCGATCCCTGCATCCAGCAGGAAAGGGGGCACTTCACCCATCTTGTAGAGAGCGGTGTACAGGCAGGCCAGGCTGTCAGGGTCAGGGGCACCTCCTGGGATTCTTTTTTCTCTGGGAGTATGGAGGCTGCCCGCACAGTGTGGAGGGGGAGTGGGAGCAGAGTTGTGAGCAGAGGGGAGGTCTGTCTTAGCCCTTAAAGAGAATGGAACAGAGAGCTGACTGGGGACCCCTGAGGGGTTTTATGGGCATTCACAGGACCCAGAAATCACAGTACACAGGGAATAAATACTCATTTATTCAATGTGTATTTGTTGGGACCTACTGTGTGCTAGGCAGCACTCTAGTTTCTGGGGACACAGCAGAGAGCAAAACAGTCAAAATCCCTGCCTGGTGGGGCTTACCATCTTGTGAGGGAGACAGGCACCCATGAGCACATCTGGGAATGCTGGAGAGAGAGCACAAGCCAGCAAGTCTGGGTGCCCTGGGTGGGGACAGGACCTGTCATCGTGCTCAGGCAGCCTCGGCATTTGGGAGCCTGTTTGGTTTTTGTCATAAGCATTCAGCACCTGGGGTGAAAGGAGTGTTGTCTTTCTTTCTGCAGTGATTCAAATACCACTGCCCCACAAAACCTCCCTGGGTTCACCAGCCGGATATGCTCCCCCCAGCCTCCTCCCAGATTCCTGGCAATTCACTTTCACCTCTCTGAGGTGGCCACATCAGGGATCCTTTATGGATCTCAAAACTGTTTCAGCCTCTCCCTACACTTCAGTATCACAAAACCAGGGGTCAGAAACCTGGTGGTTCATGGGCTATACCTGGTTTCACAAACATGTCTTTTTGGCCCGCTTTTTTGCTATGAATCAGCATATTTTAATGAAAATGTTTTATATAAAATTTCAGATTTCTGGCTTCCTTTGGAAACATGGACTTTCTGACATGTTGGATTCACATAGCAGCAGTCAGCTAGAGCAGCTACCTTTAGACGGGCCCACGTGTTCTCTTTTGCCACACTGCCCGCCCCCAGTGGTTCCCAGCACTGAGGCTTTTGATCAGCAGCCACTGATATCTAATGTGCTGCTAGTCTTCTTACACTGGCCTCTTTACACTTCCTGGCTTGGGGTGTTCGAATTTGTGGTTCCTCATTTTTACTAATATATGACTAACACTTCTAGGCACTTACGTTTTATAAAGTAGTTGAGGGAATCGAGGAAAGCAGGATTTGAAAATTAAGAAATGGTGTGGTCTAGTGGGAGAGGCCAATAATATCAAATTTAATACAGCTTGATCAGCATTATATTAAAGGTATGCAGGAAAAAAAGCGGCCAATTATAATTAGTGAAAGAAAGATAAAGATAAGGATCTAAAATTTCAATTGCTTAGGCATTTGTTGAGTGCTTGCTATGTGCTTGGCGTTTTTAGGTACTGGCTCAAATATTAATGACATGGCTAATGGCTTTTAAACTTAATGTAAACTTATGAGCAATCCAATTTATGAAATTACATTCCATTTCCTAAAATAATACCAGTTTTCCTCAGGCTCACAGAAAACTAGTTGATATCAGCATAACAAGAGTGGGACAAAAAGGGTACTAAATTCACTTCAGCAATAGACACTGAACAATGGAGATTATATTTAATGCTATGTATTTAAAATTATTTTCAATCTACTGAAAATTCTTGCGTTGCATCACAATTATCTAGTGAGTCTCGGTTTTTACCATCTGTTCTTGAGCTTTTCGTGTCACATGGCATATACATGATGTTGATGTTAGTGAGGCATTGTAGGTAAATTTCAGTCTCACCAGAGATCAACTTTAAAATGGAAATATTCTTGATTTTTGTGTAGGCAAGTGTCCTTCTATTTATTTCTAAGATTTTGAAACATAATGCCTGCAGATTATTTGCCTTCTACATAAAGGTACTGTATAGACATGTCTGCTGCTCTTCATAGGAATTAAAAATTCTATACAAATCATCAATTAACTATAATTACCATAGTCTTAATATTTTTCTTAGTTTTGACTTAGTTAAATAATTTATAGTATTGTCTTTCAAAGAGACGGAAGTACAGTGATGACAGATTCTAGGTGGATTCATTAATTACCTACAGGTGACTGGTCTTTAGTAACACCTAAGTTATTTTAACTTCCCAAAATATCTATAATTTTTATCAGCTATGTTAATTTTCCTTATTTAGTTTTGTCCCTTTAATTTTTAAAACTACTCCCAATATACTTTATTGTTTACTGTGTAATTATAGGTAATATTGTAGCGAGCAGTTGCCTGCAATAACTGATTAAGGCTAACTCCTCAGTTATTGGTAATAATTTGCATATCATATTGCTCAGCATAGAACTTGTAATTTAAAATGATTCATACATTGGATGTCCTTTTGTCGTAAATCAATATTGCTGCATTTTATTAAAATAAAAAGCATCTAGGGAACTGACTCCATGCTATTTTTAGTCAGAAATTTAATAAATTTCATAATTGAGATAGTAATATCTACATTAAGACCAAATCATTTAAGATTTGTGGTTAACTATTTGCATTTTATACCATAAGCATTTGTCTTGGACGAAAAGTCACATGCTTTCTATTCCTCAGTTACCACGTCACATTTCTATCTCTGAGAAAATACACGTAAATGAAAATTACAACTGATACAAGCTATCAATTTGACTTATCAAGAGTATCAATTGAGCCTATGACAGAAGCAAAATGATTAGAATTTGAGTTGATGTGGAAAAGTAGTTTATGTACATGATACAAAATGTTTTATGTACCAACGTGTAAAGGGCATGGGCGTTTCTCTTTGCTGCTTTGTCCCATGTCCCTTCTGTGCCTGTAGGTAACAATGCTGCCTCCTTCCAGATTCATCACATACCCTTATTTTGTTTTCATCAGGAACCAGGATGCTTTTGCAGTAGGACTAGGCAAAAGAACGTAGAATTCCTGAAAAAGGGTTGTAGTCGGTGTGCCTGTTGGAACTATCTTTCTTTTTTTTTTTTCCTTTTTTTTTTTTTTACTGACCGGTAACAGGATCGCAACCCTCGGTGTTGCGCCCGCACCTCACTCAGCCAGTGAGCGGGAACCGGTCTCCACATGGGATCCGAACCCTCGGCAGGAGCGCCACCGCTCTCCCAAGCGGCGCACTCTCCAGTGTGCGACCGGGCCGGCCCGGAACTATCTTGATCCATAATTCCTCAACTCTGTTCTGTCTTTTAAGACATCTCCAATCTTTTTCAGCTTGTGGGTGGTACCATGGGAACTGGAAGCATTCTCTAGTTGTCACTTTACCTTAATGTGTTTAATCTGCTGTCTTCTCATTTCTTTGCCCAGATAAATTGATCTGTGTCCGTGATGGTCAAAATATAAGGAAGAATAATTTTTTGGTATATATTTGCAGCTTGTAAATTTTTCTTACAAGAGAATAATGTAAGATATAATTTCTTTTAAATTGTTACGTATAAAACCAGAAGTAAACAAGATACTTTTTAAACATAGTTTCAAATTCTTTTTTTTTTTTTCCCTTTTTGTCTTTTTTCGTGTCCGGCAACGGACTGCAACCCTCAGTGTCGCGCCCGTACCGGACCGGGACCGGCAATGGGATCGCAACCCTCGGTGCTGCACCCACCCCTCGCTCAGCCAGTGAGTGGGAACCGGTCTCCCATGGGATCCGAACCCTCGGCGGGAGCGCCTCTGCGCTCCCAAGCGGCGCACTGTAGCAGTGTGCCACCGGGCCGGCCCTCAAATTCTTTTAAAACCTACTATGTTCTAAATACTGTGAGTCTTTCATGTTTAATGAATGGACTTTTAATTTTAAATGAGTGGAGAACAGGAGCGAGAAAATTGCAACTTTATATTGATGTTGATTTGATCATCACATATTATACACACACACCAATAGTCAATTCTGGATACCACCAATATGTGTAATCAACTATGTTTCAATTAAAAATAAATTTTTAAAAAAAAAGAAAATGGCAACTTTAAAAAGCTAAAGAGCTCAGATAGATAGAGCACGGTTTATAACAGTAACGTCAAAGGGTTTGGATCCCATACTGGCCAGCCACCGAAAAAAATAAAAAGCTAAACATATCTGATTAAATACATTTGTCTCCTTTTTACTTTCTGTTAAAGGCCTTTCTGAGGATAGATTATCTTGAAATTAAAAATTAGCAATTAAAAAATTGAAAATTGAATTATATTTTTACTTTTTCTCTTTCTTTTACTTTTATTATTTTTTCTTTCCCTTGGTACCCTTTTCAGTTTCATCAGGCTGGGGAGAAATGCCTAATGTTCACACAAAGGCTGAAAACTCTTGGGGAGAACCATCCTCCCCTTCTAACCTGGTTGATAATGGCACAGCAGCGTGGGGGAAGCCACCCAACAGTGGCAGCGGATGGGGAGATCACCCGGCTGAGCCTGCAGTGGCATTTGGAAGAGCCAGTGCTCCTGCGGCCACCCCAGCCCTGTGCAAACCAGGTAAGCCTAGTATTCTACTTGCCCTGATCTGGCAATTTAGAGATGGTTCGAAGTATTTTTAGAGGGATACTTGTCACTGAATTTTAAAACTACATTTTTAGGACACTTTCCTCATTAGATTTACACTTAAAGACTGACTTTAAAACAAGACTATAAGGAAATATTTGCCATACTTGACACATGAGTACGAAGGAGTTTTTTGTTGTTGTTTTCTTTTTTGTGTGCTTTTTGTGGCTCGCTGGTAGGGGGATCTGAATACTTGACTTTGGTGTTGTCACACTGCTCTGAGCAACTGGCCACCATACATAAAGGAGCTTTTGACAGAAGTCCATGCCCTTTTTTTCCTTCAAAAATAAATACAAGATTAAAAGCAACCTAGCTATATATGTTTGGTACTACCAGTAGCATCCACACTTCTTCAGCAGTATTCTTATACCTGCTACTTCAAATCATTTAAAAATGCTATTTCACTGAGCAGGGTAGATGAAGCATATCATTCTTTGTTCTCGAGTTATTTTTTGAGAACACACGTTACTCCACAGCACTTTGACACTTCTTTCCTTGCTTTCATCTGGTAAACAAAATTTCACTTTAGGTACTCTATGTTTATCCTTAAGCAACTTGAAAAAAGAAAAAAAACAAAAAAACAAAAAACATCATACATTTTCCTCCCATTTTCTTAATGTGTAGTGAGTGTACAGGGAATACACATTCTTAGAAATGTCTGTATTATGTTTACCAAGTTGGATTCTTTTAATTTCCAATGTGATACTTATAAAATTGACATAAGTATAAGATTTCTGATTTAAGTTTGATATTAAAATTAATTGTTCACATGGCTGCAGAAACTTCATATTTTCTTTGGGCATCATTAGATGTTCTAGATCTTGAAATGGAACTTTATTGGTTTTGTGTTTTGTTATTTTGCTAATACTGGATAGTATGTCCCATATAATCACCAGTCTGCTGGAAGTATTTATTTCATTCATATTAATTTTTGTTACAAATCTAAAAGATAAGAGAACTTCTGGGTACTTAGAGTCCTATGCCATTTTGAGGCAGTATATTCTGATTTTAGAATTTGTCTTTAGGGCCGGCCCGGTGGCGCACTGCGTTAGTGCGCCGCTTGGGAAGCGCGGCGGCGCTCCTGCCGAGGGTTCGGATCCCACATATAGACCGGTTCCCGCGACACTGAGGGTTGCGATCCATTGCCGGACACGGAAAAAAGACAAAAAAAAAAAAAAAGAATTTGTCTTTAAAGGCCCAGTTGCGACACTGAGGGTTGCGATCCATTGCCGGACACGGAAAAAAGACAAAAAAAAAAAAAAAGAATTTGTCTTTAAAGGCCCAGTTGCGACACTGAGGGTTGCGATCCATTGCCGGACACGGAAAAAAGACAAAAAAAAAAAAAAAGAATTTGTCTTTAAAGGCCCAGTTGCGACACTGAGGGTTGCGATCCATTGCCGGACACGGAAAAAAGACAAAAAAAAAAAAAAAGAATTTGTCTTTAAAGGCCCAGTTTTATCCCTGTTCACCTTGCAAGCATCATATCTTCATCACCTTAAAGGCCCCAGCTAACTGTACTATCACTTAGTCTTTAGCCTTCTTCAAGTTCTTCTAAGAAGTGAAAATTTGGGGTAACTTTGACACCAAAATTCACTTTGTATTTTAAGGAAGGAGAAAAAAAATCATCCTGAGTTTAAAACTCAGTAGTCAATTTGTAGCTCCATCTGCCTAAGGCCTATATCTTGCTGATCTGTGAGCATCTCCTGGGAGCTTGTCAGAAATGCATGCTGCTGGGCCCAGCCTCAGACCTGCTGCATTTCACATGATCCCCAGCTGACACTAATATATGGTCAAGTTTGTGAAGCACTGTCTATATGACATAATGCTCACAAGTTTGGATCAGCAGTGATTAAGAACCACACCAAGGACGATGACATTTTTCAGGAGTCTACATTTTAGTAGCCTTTTCATACCATGTAGATATTGCCATCTTTTCCTGTAGCCCCCTAAGACTTATTTTTAGAATGTCAGTGTTCCAAAATAATCTATACTTTGTTAAGGAAGTTTGGAACAGCACAGACTACAAATAGCTGGAGTTTGAAGAAAAAAATATACATATATATTACGTATCTAGTAAGAGAAACTCAATTCTTAGGTCTGGGGGAAATGAAGTAGTAAATAGGTAGATTGCAGTATACCCCTTTTAGCCTACCACCCCTAAATTACTTATAATGAAGCATTGTCTACTTTAGGGATGGAGAATTTGATAAGTTCACATTTACTCTTTCTAGCTTCAAAATCTATGCAAGAAGGCTGGGGCAGTGGTGGGGATGAAGTGAACCTCGGTACCAGCCAGTGGGAGGATGAAGAAGGCGACATGTGGAATAATGCTGCTTCCCAAGAAAGCACCTCCTCCTGCAGTTCCTGGGGGAATGCCCCCAAAAAAGGACTTCAAAAGGTATGCACAACACTCTTAAAGATAATAAACTCTGAATCTAAAACACTTCTAGTTTAACAGTGATATCTCCAATGAGTGAAATGAATCCCCAATGAAAAGATAGACCTGAGGTTCTTAAAGTGATCTTAGGACCTTGGAGGTCTCTGAGTCCCTTTTAGGAGGGTCGGCAAGGTCAAGATTATTTAATGACAATACTAAACCTTGTCTTTTTCATTCATTTCTCCCCTCAGTATAGGATGAGTTGTCCACAGATGCTGATATCACAGCACAGTGTGTACAGAAACACGCATGAGAATCAAGCCGCTTCTGCTAAGCCAGACGTTATAGACATTTACAAAGGCAAAACAGTGCTGCTTTTCTCACTAAAAATTTTTGTTTTAGAAAGTATAGTTATTTTTTCATTTAAAAGATGTTATTTATGTTGACATGTAATGGGTTTGGCATTATTTTTAAATGAAATTAATAAAATTTTTAAAATCTCTCAGTTTTACTTTCTAATACAGCCAATATCAATAGACACACCTCATATAAATGAAAGTTCCTTGCGATCCTCAATCTTTAAGAGAATGTAATGGGGTCCTGAAACCAAAGCACTTGAGAACTGCTGAGGTAGATCATTAAGTAATCTTGAAACAAGTGGGATATGAAAAACATTATAAAAACCTGAAAGAATTATCTAAAAGCCATAAAATAAAAGATTTTTAGATTTTATTTTATTTTTTTTTTATTTTTTTTTTTGTTTTATTTTTTTTTTTTTTTATTTATTTTTTTGTTTTAATTTTTTTTTTTTTTTAGGGATCCGAACCCGGGGCCTTGGTGTTATCAGCACCGCACTCTCCCGAGTGAGCCACGGGCCGGCCCGATTTTTAGATTTTAAAAGATGAACATAAAAACTGAATATGACAGAAAATACCATGATCAAAGTCAAAAGACAAATAGCAAACTGGAAAAAAATATTAGTAACTCAGATTACAGAGAGGGCTGGTCTCCCTTACACATAAGGAAAATTTCTAGAAATTGATTTTTTTTTAAATCAGCCAGTAACCCAATAGAAAAATAAGCAAAGAATGTGAATTGCAGATGATCCAAATGAAAGTAACTTAAATGTGCATTGATGGGGTAACGAGTTAAATTATGCCACATCCATTTTATGGAAAGCTAAACATTTTTTCAAGGAAATTCTACACACATATATAAATCCTACATATATATTTTATATATAATATTATGTATTGTATTACATATATATTTTATATATAATATTATATATTGTATTTTTACATATATATATACATTTTACATATATGTGTAAAATTTAAAGTACCCTCGTGTGTGTGTTAACGGAAAGATTTGTATTATCTTCTTTTTATGAGGATTATTTGAGATGAGTATTATCTTTCAAATCTATTTTTCCACAAACTTTTTGAAGTACCCTCTTGTGTGTGTGTGTGTGTGTGTGTGTAATGAAGGGATTACTAAATAAAGCAAGGTACAGAAAAATGTGTATAGCACATTACCAACTTTGTTGGGGAAAAGAAGAAGAAAAAAAGTTTGTGTGTGTATGTACACACACGCGCAGATAACAGCTTTTGTACAATGTTTTAAATTCTCTAGAAGGATAAATAAGAAACGGCTGAGAGTGGTTTCCTCTTGGAGAGAATAGGAGCTAAGCAGATGGGGTGGTGAGAAACAAAGATTCTTTCCTTATACTTTTTTTATACTTTTGAATCATGTGAATGTTTTTTAAAAATTAGTTTTAAAAAGCAGTTAGCGGTAAGCTGAACCCAGAAACTAAAATCAAGGCTCTCTGTTCATCAGGAGTAGAAGTGATTACAAACATCAAAAAGAAGTCTTTTTACAATTGGGCTGGTGAATAATGTGGTTAGTATTAGTAATGGGACCAGAATTACCAAATTGGTAAATTAAAATGTTGTATAAACGTGGCTAATCTGGCTCTAGCAGAATAGTAATAATTAGAATAACCCCAAAATAAGCTGCTTCCTTGAAGAAAGAAAGCCTGGTAGTTTATATAGCTCCATTATATTGTTATGGCAGGCTCAGTTTTGAAAAGCACTGTGAAGAATATTCATAGAGGGGGATTTCTTAACATTGTATTAATGCATCATTAGAGCCTTTGTAATTATAGAATTGGAGGAAAATTATTGAGAAGGGTTTCCGTCCTGCCCGCTGGCTCTTTTGTGGTGCCTTTGGGCCCCTCCCCTCTTTGCTGCCCCCTTTTTTTTTTTTTTTTTTTTTTTTTTGCAGCTGGCTGGTACAGGGATCCAAATCCTTTGACCTTGGTGTTATCAACACCACGCTCTAACCAACTGAGCCAACCGGCCAGCCGTGTGCTGCTCTTTCTTTTTATGGTTGGCTTTTCTCCTCCACCTCTCCCTCATTGACATTTTCCTACTTACTCCTTTTCTCTACCCCAAAGGCTATACGGAATGAATAGTTAAAAAAATTAACAGGTTTTTTCCTCCTTTCTTGTTGCCTTTTCATTCATTGCAGCAAGCCCCCCTGTGTTTTGTCATTATTTAGAATAAAGCTTATAAAAGGGCAAAAATCATGTAATTTTTAGCAAACTTCACATAGGGCCATGTTCAAGGAGTCACTCCTTATGATTATTTGATAATGGAAGTAGTATATATTTGTGATGAACTAAATTAATTCTACAGGAAAGAAATAATTACCCTGCTTTTTTAAACGTCCTTTAATTACACACATATACCAGCCTGCAGATGCACCCTGAAGCCTTCCATTGTATTATCCATAAAATACTGCCAGGGACTTCTGGGTTACAGGACTGTTCAACATTTTTGTCTTTTTGTCCAACGGATCGCAACCCTCAGTGTTGCGCCCGCACCGGACCGGGACCGGCTACGGGATCGCAACCTTCGGTGTTGCCTCCGCTCCTCGCTCAGCCAGTGAGCGGCCGGTCTGTATGTGGGATCCGAACCCTCGGCGGGAGCGCCGCCACACTTCCCAAGCAGTGCACTGTAGCAGTGCGCCACCGGGCCGGCCCTAGATTCTCTGACTTTTAAATTACCACTAATTTAGACTGTCTCCCATTTCTAGAAGAAATGCATTCCAATGTAACTCTAGACTTCCCCCTGGCTACACTTTGTTCTAGGGCATGAAGACATCTGGCAAGCAGGACGAGGCCTGGATCATGAGCCGGCTGACCAAACAACTCACAGACATGGGCTTCCCGGTAACTGGCAGCTTCTTTTACTGCTACCTACCATGCTCCTGAAATGAATAACCTGTTTCCTACCTGTCCTCATTGTGTGTGGCAAGGCAGGAAGACTGTTTGAGGGATGAGATTATTAACATGATCTAACTCTTAAATTCCCCTTTTACTGGACAGTTTGGGTTAGAAATCATTGCTTTGAAATTACATGGGTCATTGCAGAGACCCACATAATTTCTTTTAAGAAAGGTGTAGGAACCTTTTCCTAGAGTAAAAAATGCTGTGTGATTTTTAATTTTCATTGATTTATACAGTTTTATATTTTAGTTTATAATTAGAAGTTAATATTATTAGTTTATGCAGTAGATTGACAAAGATCATAAGAGAAAACTTGGTAGAAAGTACTGAAGCTTCATATCCAGAAAAAGTGTTCTAACCAAACCTATTTAGTTCCTGAGTTTCCAGTCATGTGTAGGGAGAATTCAGATCACAGGGTAGTCTCACAAAAGTATATCGAAATCTGTTCAGTTCCTAAGATTGGACGACAGGAATTCAGATAGTGAGGGACGTTGCCCATATTTGCCATGTATTTCCTTCAAAAGTGTTCTTTCCAAATTCTTATTCAAGTGAGCATTTATCTTTTGATTACTTGGATGAGCCTAAAAGAATGAGTCTGGAGTGGCCTCCGTGTAGAGGAGGGCACTCACCCTTCACACGGGGCACAGACCCTTTGCACCAGGCCGGGTGCTGCCTCTGTGGCCCAGCATCTCCCTGCGCGAGATGACAGGAGGATGGCCAGGCCTGCAGGGAGTCCAGATTGACACTGTTGTGGTTATCACAGTGCTCTGGTGGCCTTGACTATCCACTGAGATTAGTCTGTTCTAATCATAGGGAGAATTGTCAAAATGAGTCTACTCGTTTTGTTTTATTTTTCTATTTCTTCATGAAAAGTTGTTGGTGCTAGGGTTCATAGAGTAGGAAAGGAAACTCTGCGCTCTGAAAGTGACTTTAACATGCTGCTGGCACTAGAGAGAGGTGGATAGAGATGTGCCTTGTTGGGGCAGGGGTCTGTGCTGCCCTCCCTGTCCGCACGTGTCAGTGTCTGTGGCTCTGCTGTCCTGGCTCAGATTGCATCCTAGCTGAATCAATTGCTACTCAGCATTGTATAGAAAGCGATTATGGGTGTACTTACAAGGTTTGACTGACACTCTACATTTTGTTTCTAAAGTGTTAAATACAAGTTTCTTATTCTAAAAATCAACTCAATACTTTTTTGTTACAAGTATTTTTTTATTTAAAAACATTTACCTCTAACTTCACCAGCAGAGAGAGTATTTCCAGTTCCAAAACCTAATACTATTTTTCTAAGTTGATAGTGATTAAACTGTTTGCAGGCTTTTCCTTTTGTTAATGTGCACTCCTAGTGAAACTATATTTTTCTACACAGAGAGAGCCAGCTGAAGAGGCCTTGAAGAGTAACAATATGAATCTTGATCAGGCCATGAGTAAGTAATATTGACATACTTAAAGCACACTTTTTTAAAAGGTACCTATTGGTGAAGTTTTACTTTCCAGAGCATTTAATTGTGATCATGGACTGATAGTTAAATACATACTGGGTAGACAGGACCAGGCCACAGTGAAAGAGCAGCCATAGGACGCACACGCTAATCACAGAGTGAGTCCTTTGGGGCCAGTGAGCTTTGCAGACAAATGGCCAGTGCCATATTTGAAGCATGTTTGCTCTTTTCACTTTTTCCCAGTACTTCAATTAATAGATGACTTTTTTCCCACTATTTTGAGGAGAGGTAATAATGATGCTCTTGAAGAGAGGCTCTAGACCACATGGCAGACTTCCTTTGGTACTAATGGAGCAAATTCCTCATGCCTTACCCCAGAGTGGGCCCACTAAGGTGCCAACAGGAGCATCACCATGCTGGCCAAGCACCTACTCTTATTGAAACATGAGAGTTACTGCCAAGGAACAAGCAACCCTAGTTCTGGAGATGCTTTAAAAATAATTATTATTATGTTAAATATTTATATGTGAAATACAGTCGATTCTCATTATTCCAAATAGTTATATTCTATAAAGTTGCCACAAACACTGAATTAACCAACACTGAAGCAGTGCTCTTAGGGGAAATACAGGGTTGGGTTCCTGTGAGCATCTGGCCACATTTTTATCAACTGATCAGTATTCAACCTTATTTTGTGTGTGTTTCTGTTTCAAGACACTCTATTTAATACATATTTCTCAAAGTAATTATATGCCATATTTCTTTATGATCAAACATGAGCCAAGAATGGGTTTAACATTTTTCTCACCCTGGATAGTGCGACCATAAATTTCTTTGGCTTAGACTTATAGCATTGTTATCCACTATGCTTTTATTAATCATTCATTATCTCAGGAATCCACAAATTTAGCTGCTTTTCCGTCTTTTCCATAGCTTTATCACATACTATAGATGTTACTTTAGCACTTTCTGAGCAGCTTCACTTACTTACAGCTCAGTGAATTTTCTCTTCCTTTTTCTGGATGTACTGGACCATTGATTCATTAATACCGAACTCACTGCCAACAGTGATACAAACTTGTGCCTGAGTGAAGCTTCTCAAACACACATGTTTTCTCTATAAGGCACATCACAGCCTTCTTGTGCTTAAGAGCACTAGACAGCACTTCACTACACTGGGGGACCATTTTAAACATTGAAAGCACCAACAGAAAGCACAAAAATATGAAAAACATGTTACTAAAAGGACCACAAAAAGGGCACTTTTTACAGTGTAAGATCTGAAACAAGAAGGCTGAGCATTAGCTTGTTTGACCTGAGCTGGGAACATGAGCATCAGGCGACTCAAAGTTTTCACCAATCTGTCCATGTCCACAAATGACCACAAAAGTGCCACAATAATTAATTTGAGGGTTATAAATAATTTTTAGTAAGCAGGTGAATTTACAAAAACAGAATCTATGAATAGTGAGAATAGACTGACTATACAATCACATGCAAGTGCTGACATGTATGACACAGACTGCCAGGGCAGGAAGAATCAGTGTGAGCTGGAGGGAATGAATTCTGACTTCTTAGAATTGTGACCTAGCACAAAGTTAAAGCTAAACAAGTACTAGTCCCTAGGTTAAAAGACTCACAGGGACAGAAACAGTGTCTGTCTCGCCAACATCAGGGAAGAGTCCTTGTAAATAACATAGGAAGTGATGGCCGTGAGGCAGGATAGGAGCCGTGTTAGACAGGACAATTGCGGAGGCCCTGAGAAAGTAACGGGGGCAGCCCTGGGGAGAGAAGACCGGCCCAGCCCCGGAGGGGTCAGCAGTGGCCAGTGGCTGGAGTGGAGAGGAGCGGAGGGCAGGCAGGGTCAGACCACAGACGTGCGTGAACCGGAGATGTGCTGGTGATGAGCCAGCTGTCAGGCTCAGCCATAGTAGAGCCAAGTGCTCTCTTTATCCCCCGGCTTCCCTTTTTTCTGAGGGGTCGAGGCGTCTTCCTCCCTCCCTGAGGCTTTAGCTTGTGCCTGTCTTGTGCCCAGTGCTCGGACTGATGTTCATCGGGCGTTCTGTTTTCAGTGTTGTTGTGTTTGTTGTGCTCCAGGCGCTCTGCTGGAAAAGAAGGTGGACATGGACAAGCGTGGACTGGGAGTGACTGACTATAATGGAATGGTCACCAAACCCCTTGGCTGCCGCCCACCAGTCTCCAAAGAGTCTTCCATGGACCGCCCCACCTTTCTTGACAAGGTATGAATTTAGGTGGTTTTTTTGTTTGTTTTTTTAATAGGAAAGTTTTTTCACTTTTTTTTTTTTTTTTTTTTTTTTTTTTTGTCTTTTTCCGTGTCCGGCAACGGTTTGCAACCCTCAGTGTTGCCCCCGTACCGGACCGGGACCGGCAACGGGATCGCAACCCTCGGTGTTGCCCCCGCGCCTCGCTCAGCCAGTGAGCGGGAACCGGTCTGTATGTGGGATCCGAACCCTCGACGGGAGCGCCGCCGCGCTTCCCAAGCGGCGCACAAGCGCAGTGCGCCACCGGGCCGGCCCGAAAGTTTTTTCACTTTAACTGTATCCTTAACACAAGCCAGATTAAAAGCTTGCTGGACTGTCACTTCAAGTGACTTTTATCCATTTTTTCTAATACATATGAGGATACTTCAAAAAGTTCATGGAAAATAGAATTGAAAGAAAATATGTATCTTTCCCTGAACTTTTGGAAGTACCCTCATATGAATGTTTAACTCAAGGGAGACAATGTTATATTTCATATGATGTTGCTAGGAATGAAAAATGCTGAAATTGAAAACTGATTTTCATTTTTATTTTGTGAACTTGGCTGGTTAGCTGCTTCAGTTTGTCCAACAGATAAGGGTCATCAAATTTCTATGTTAGCATCTCATTTTAAAAACATATGCACCAGCCAGCTGCCAAAAAAAACCCAAAATACAAACAAACAAAAAAACATAGTTCTTCCATTTGTTTTTTTTGTTTTTTTTTTTTCTAAAAGATGACCGGTAAGGGGATCTTAACCCTTGACTTGGTGTTGTCAGCACCACGCTCACCCAGTGAGCAACTGGCCATCCCTATATGGGATCCGAACCCGTGGCCTTGGTGTTATCAGCACCACACTCTCCCGAGTGAGCCACGGGCCAGCCCCATAGTTCTTCCATTTGGATGATATGTTACATGTTTAGCCTCAGAAGAAGAGATTAGAAGTGATGGGGCTTGAGCACTGTGTCTTGCTGGCCCTTGCTGATCAGCCACATTAGTGACCACCACAGGTGTCTGTGGAAAGCTCCCTGGATGTTTAGCAAGTCCCAGCCACCACTCAGTCCTTTCAGTGATGTCATGTGTCCCCTCTCTAGACTGGGGTGACTGGAAAAGCGGGGGAAAGCATCAATCAAAATGTTGACCCTTGAAAATAAAATTAAAGCAAGAAAGGATACGTTTAAATGACAACAACAACAGAAAAACAGAAAGACTCACGGAGGGGAGGAGTCTTCCTGTCACTGATGGGGCTTTATCTCTGTTCTCAGAGTCCTCTACCACACGGTACACTGCAGAAGGCTGTAGCTGCTCAGTGGCCCAGAGTGAGGCATAGTCTTCTGCCCTCACCAGTGTGGCCAGTGATCAGGTACAAGATGCCCTGTGACATTGGGATTTAAGATAAACAACGAATAATTTTTGGAACATACTTACACTAAAAAAGTAATTGTTTGTTCATCTGAAATCCCAATTTCACTTGCGTACTGTATTTTTATTTGTTAAATCTGTTAACCTCAATTATGGGACCCTGACCTATTTCCTTATCTTTAAAACATGGAATAATGCTGCAGGCTGGTTGTGACACTAGATGAGATAAGTTTGCACAGGGCCTGGCATAAAAAAAGATTAATAGGTTTCTGTTTTATAACTTACCCTCTTATTAGGTTAAAGTCTATGAAATTGCTGGGTTTGTAGGTCAAAAACAGTTGAATGTCAGTAGAATTCACCCTAATGTATACCTAGAGCCTTGATAATAACTTCTCAGAAAGAACCAGGTTATTTGAAAATTGGTATAGAGTGTTTTCCATGTAAGACTTTTACCAGTGTTTCTGTCCCTTTCTCCTTACTCCTGCCCAACACGGGTAATAATGTATGAGAATATTAGAAGCTAATATGTATGTTTGTAAGATATTTTAATAATGAAAACAGCATCTTAATCCTATTTCTCTTTTTCTTTTTCCCCTCTTCCTTTTGCCCATATTCTCCATTCCCTTATTATCCACACTTTTTTGATCTTTTTATTTTTATTCATCCATCTCCTTTTCTATTTCCTTGGGAAACTATATGGTGCTTTGTCTGCTGATGGACACTGCACACAGCTCACCCTTTCTTTCTCCAATCAGGATGGCGGCCTCGTGGAAGAGCCCACGACTTCACCGTTTTTGCCTTCCCCAAGCCTGAAGCTCCCCCTTTCAAACAGTGCACTCCCCAATCAGGCCCTGGGTGGGATTGCCTCAGGGCTGGGCATGCAAAACTTGAATTCTTCTAGACAGGTAAGGCTATTGGGAGAGAACAGAATGTGGTCTTTGTTTTAAAAACTGTGTTTGAGGGGCTGACCAGGTGGCTCACTTGGGAAAGTGTGGTGCTGATAGCACCAAGGTCAAAGGTTTGTCTCCCTGTACCAGCCAGCTGCCCAAAAAAAAAAAAGAGACATAAACATTCTTATTCTTAGTTAATACCTCTATTGAAAAATATAATCGAATATGTAAAGGTAGTTGCAATACTACAAGGAGGGCTGGCCAGTTAGCTCTGTCGGTTAGAGTGTGGTGTTATACACCATGGTCAAGGGTTCATGGCCAGCCCCCTACCAAAAAAGAAAGACTATAAGGAATCAAGAGTTAAATAACAGCTCTTGAAATTTAATTGTGTGATAAGAATGCTTCAAAGTTGTATTTCTTCTTAAACTTAACTAAAACATACTCGAGTTCTCAGCAGCAGCCCTGGTACTGACTTACTGCTAGTTGAAATGGTAATGTATTACAGAGTAGTCTTCAAGCTACCAGATCCGTTCAAAGATCAAGGTGGTGCCTGTCCTCTTTCTCTTGGCAGTCAAAGCTTTAAATACATTGATCTGCAAGAAAACTCCACATTCTCCCCTTTTCCCCAGAAATAGAGATGACATCCCTTGCAGGGTGATTTTCAGAGTCACACTGGCATTTCTTTTTCCTACCCTCAACACTCTTGGGGAAAGGTGAAAATCACTTGTTAGACGTTACTAAAGGAAGGCCTGAGAGTTTCGATGGTTTGCCACTTGGTCTCAGTTCTCACCCGTAGATTCTCTAATACGAAATGACAAACAAACAAGTAATGCTGTCCCTGTCTGTAGGACGTCCTTTGCTGATTTTCTTTTTGATGAGGTTGGCACACTCACACCTTCAAGACTTGTCTTTAAGTAGACACTGTGATGTTTGCTGTGCCTGAACAGCCCATGTGTGACTGTTATCCCAGTATCATTGTCAACAGTGCCCCTTCCTCTCTCAGCATCTCCCCAGTGTCATGATCCTAGTGATGTTACATTGCTGACCCTGGTGGTAGTTTAGTGGAAAATCTGCATTTCAGATTTCTGCCATCTTAGAGTCACCAACCCAGCAGGGGTGTAGGGACTGGCGTTAGGTACAAAGCAGGGTTTTCTACTCAGTGCCTTTCGGACAGCTCTTCCTGAGATAAGCAGTGGGTTGTCTTACTTCACCTATTTGTTAGGTACCTCATTATGTAAAGTGGAAAATACTTCTAAAATATATGTATTATATTTAACTCTGAGTTAACGACCAGAATTTGTCAGTTTATTCAATTTCAGCATTTGTTGAAATAATAGTTATATTTCTTACTCAAAAATCTTGCTATTCTCTTAGGTTAGTAATTCCCATAAGTAGTCTTTTTTTTTTTTTTTTGGCAGCTGGCCAGTATGGGAATCCAAACCCTTGACCTTAGTGTTATGAGGCTGCGCTCTAACCACTGAGCAAACCATCTGGTCCATTATTACTCTTTACCTCTTATCACAGATATCTTTTTGGAAATGAATGTTGTCCAGATGGCTATGTTCACGTTGCTATTGTTTGAAACACTGTATTATTGTGGTTGAGTATGATAGCCTTGTTCTGGCACACATTAAAATTGGCACTGTAGGGTGGCTTCTGTGATTTCAAAACATAGGCAAACTTCATGGCCCGATTTTCCATCATCTGTAACAATATCAAAAACACTCATTAAAAATTCACTTGGGTAGGAAGTAGAAACAATTTTGCATTCAAATTCAGGAACAGTTTCACCCCACCTCCAAACAGTGGTACTCTAACTCCTGCATCTGCCACTGCCTTTTTAACAAGTCTCCTTCTGTCTCCCTGCAGATACCGAGTGGCAATCTGGGTATGTTTGGCAATAGCGGAGCAGCACAAGCCAGGACCATGCAGCAGCCACCACAGCCACCAGTGCAGCCTCTTAACTCCTCCCAGCCCAGTCTCCGTGCTCAAGTGCCTCAGTTTCTATCCCCTCAGGTCAGACCCATGTCCAAGCGTTGCTGAACCAGGAGACACAGATGTGGCCATTTTCTGGGGTCTTTTGCCACAACAAAGTAACTTTTTAAAGTGAGAGCCAAAGTAACCCACTTCTAAGAGGTGGCCTTCCAGTTTTTAACCTATAAAGTGGCAGACTTTATTCTCCTGCCCCAGGAATTTTCAGAGCTTGCTCCTTGGAGAGCCTCAACCACATAAACCAGGGTCAGGCATCAGCTTGGTAAGAAGCAACATTGAGAAGGGGAAAGATGTGCCCACCACACTACCACTGATGTCATTGTGTCCTGGTCTTGCTTGAGATAATTGTTCAGGTGAATCCAGTGAATTCTCCTAGACTGATGGAATAGGAAAGTGACAAGCCAAAGTATTGCTTAGAATGTAAAGGAAATTGCTTAGAAGCAACCAAAGATTGAATGATGCTTTAGTGTGAAACTAAATCTGATCATATATAATAGTATACAGTCGTCCCTCGGTGTCCATGGGGAATTGGTTCCAAGACTTCCCACAGATACAAAGATCAGAGAATGCTTGAATCCCTGATGTAAAATGGCGTAGTATTTATATATAACCTATACACATCCTCCCATATACTTTCAGATCATCTCTAGATTACTTGTTATACGTAATACAATGTAATAAATGCGTAATAAATGCTATGTAAAGAGTTGTACTGTAGTGTTTAGGGAATATTAACAAGAAAAAATCTGTACATATTTAGTACAGATGCAATTTGTTCTGAATATTTTCAGTCCTTGGTTGCTTGAATCTACATATGCAGAACCCATGAATACAAAGGACCTACTGTATACATTATAATTTTTAGTTACATTCAGTATTTAGTATTAGATTATTTTTGCCCATAGAGATTCTTAAGAAAAAAAGATCAAATAGAATTAAGGATATTGTTTTGCATAGCTCTAAGGCCTAAGGTATTTTTTTATGTTATCATTGACTTTTAGAACATTCCAAAATTTTAGGCTTTGGGTTGTGTTTTTAATTACCCCTGTAATATTCAATAATCAATTACTCTGAGATAACTCAGAGCCCTGCTTGATATGTAATTCTGGGGGGCGGAGGGAGACTGTAGGTAGCCCTGCCCTGGGAAGAGCAAAAGCTTCTTGAATTCCTCCCCACCCCCACCCCCCAAATTCTAGCATTCTTTTGGCAGAGAAGGGAATGAAGTACTTTCTTCCCTAAGAGACCTTCACTAGCAGGAAAATACTTGAGATTTCTCAGGGACCTTATTTTCAACCTGTTCCAAAAGAGAACATGCTAATCCGTCAATCTTCTATTATTTATAAAATTTAAGTTTCAGTTTTGTTTGTTGTCATATGATGTCTTTATCGATTCCGGCTGCTATAACAAAGTACCTTAGACTGGGTAATTACAAACAGCATGAATTTATTGCTCATGGTTCTGAAGGCTGGGAAGTCAGAGATGAACGTGCCAGAAGATTCGGTGTCTGATGACAGCTGTTCCTCAAAGATGGTGACTGCTGTTGCGTCCTCACCTGGCACAGGGGGCGAGCAAGCTCCCTTGAGCCTCCTTTATAAGGGCACTAATCCCGTGTGTGATATCAGAGCCCTCATGACCTACTCACCTCCCAGAGGCCCTCCCTCCTAACACTACCACAGTGGGGATTAGGTGTCAACATAGGAATCTGGGGGGACGCAAACACTGAGACCATAGCATATGGGACGGGGGGACGCAAACACTGAGACCATAGCATATGGGACGACAGTTCGGCATACAGAAAAGAGCAGGATGCATTGGAGAATTCGCTGGGAATAGTTGTCTCTCTATAATTGTTTGAACCTAGGTTTATGCACTGAGTTGAGATAGCTGGAACCTGGTAAAATAAATGTTAAATGTGTTAGTTAGGATATAGGGTAAGCCACCATAACAAAGAGGCCTCAAAAGGCAGTAGTTTAAACTAGGTAGACATTCATCTCTTTCTCTCATGTAACGGTACGGAAAGAAGCATTTCTGGGCTTATGGGCAGCTCTGCCATAGCCGTTTCCTGACAGCAGGGAGGAAGGCAAGAGAGAGTCTGGGCAGCACCCTATGTGGATGGCCTGAAAATTACACAGACCACTTCCAGTCACATCACACTGCCCAAACCTAGTGCCTTGGTACACCCAGTCTGAGAGGCAGTAGCAGAAGGAACAGTTAGCAAACTAGCTAATGATCCCAAATCAGTCATCTATATACCGTTCCACTATTACATCTGTATTTCCATATTACCTGTGCTATTGCATAATCTTTTTCTTAAATTGACTTGCCTTTTTAACTTAAATTTATTTTTAAAGAAAACTTTACAAGTCTACCATAAATAGAAAAACCAACATTTTTCTAATACACATTAGACAACTATTAAAGTGAAAAATGCTCAACCATGTCCAACTAAAATCATCCTGCAGACCTGTACTATAAAGGTACGTATCACCTTTGGAAAACATTGAAATAGCCAGTGCCAGGCCTTGACTGGTGGGATCAGCAGTTGGGGGCAGGTCTGGGGAGAGCTACAGAGAGGCTAGGTGCCTATCGAGAACAATGCCTGCTTCCACGGGCAGGGGGTAGGTAAATTCCTGAGCACCTACACTTGACAGGGTCCTAGGAAGCCCCAGTCCAATCTGTAGTTGTCATTTAATTAATCAGTTTTGAATCTCAAAAAGCCTCACAGGCGAGTAAATATTTTAATAGAGATACAAAATGACTAAGAGTATATTTTCTATTAAACAGGTTCAAGCACAGCTTTTGCAGTTTGCAGCAAAAAACATTGGTCTCAACCCTGCACTATTAACCTCGCCAATTAATCCTCAGCATATGACGATGTTGAACCAGCTCTATCAGCTGCAGCTGGTGAGTGGATGGACCCACCCATGTTACAGAGTAAAGGAAGAGGCTCTCCTGCCATTCGCTCACATGCGCCCACACAGACACACTGCACAGAAAGTGGTTACTGTAACACTTTTCTTCACATCTGGTATGTCAGGGAGACTTTCATGAAATTTTTAAACTATTTATGAATTAGTAAGTTTTTCACTTTAGGTGTCTTTACTAAGCTTTGTAAATTTTTTGGCCCCTTTGTGTTCAGAAAGTCCACTAGAATTAAGCATGTCTTTTTACTTGAGCTCTTCACCAGAGTTTCTTATCTAAGCCACAGAACACAACCATTTAAGTGACTGTTTTCTCAATTCTTTCAAGGATGGTTTACACAAATATCACTCTAGAAACATAGGAGGAAAGTTACTTCATTACATGAGGTAGATGCCTGAGGGCAGTCACACTGCTCAACAACAATTGATGTAACTTCATAATTCTTGAAAGTTTTATAATTTAACACATCTTGAATTTTTAATTTTCAAACAATCTTATTTGATTTTACCATAAAACACCATGACGTTGTATCCCTAGATACATTTTCTAATGTGTGGGCACGTGATTTATTTAGAAGTCTTATCCAACAACCTCATCACCTGGAAAATGACCAGGAATTATGAAGGAAGCAAAAAAAAAAAGTTGACGGGGACTTCAAGACATGAAGTCATTGACATAAAACCTTTGCTTATGAGAGCATGCTTGAGCCCTCACTCCCCATCCTTTATGTTTTTGAGACACACATCTAACAAGTTTGATGTCAGGATTTCCAGTGAGTAGCAGGGAAGGATGGGAGGGTAGAAGGCAGAGAGTGTCCTGGAAACTCTCCACAAGGAGTATGTCAGTGCTTCAATGGAGAACACAGAGCTCTAGATGTGGGGTCAGTACCATGGCTTAACCCTTAGAGGCTGTTTCTTTATCCATCAAAAAGGGGACCATGCACCTGGTGTTTCGGTGCAGCCTCACTCTGCCGGGCAAGGTGTGTGTGCAGTCCCAGTGCTTTCAGCACTGACAGTAGGAAGGGAGGCAACTCTGAGGATTGGCACATGTTTAAATAGCATGCTAGTTTAGAGTTATTGCTACAGAGGAGAATCTCCTTCTCCCTGATGATGCTGTAGGTGCTGCTATATTCTGACACAGCACAGAGCTGATTATCACACCGATGTACTAGAATCTTCTGGTTCTACAATAAGTTTTTATTGACCCCTATTATTGTATGAAAGACATCATGGAAATATTTGAAAATTGTTTTTTTCTGAGAAATGAGTTTTGAGCTTGATTTTAGTCTCCCATAACAAAATCTGTCAGAGAAAATGAATGATAGTTACATATTTAACAAGTTAGACAATATATATAAAGATTATTATACCATAGAATTATGTAAAGCTCATGTTTAATTAAAATATTTACATCAATGTGCTTTGTCAACCGCTTAATAGTTTTTTGTTTTGTTTTGATTCTTTTAAGAAGATCAACAAAATTTGCAAACCTTTGTCTAGACTGACAAAGAAAAAAAGAAGACAGAAATTACCAAGATCAGAAATAAAGCAGGGGCACAGTAGAGCAGTTGCTTCTTCTGTTACACTGGAGTGGGCTTTGAGGATAGAGACACATCCTCTTCTTTTTCCAGTCTCTGCTGGTGACTATCCTTGTGTCCCTGCAGTTAGGTGTCTGGTGGACCATCTGCACAGTGGCTGTGGCGTCCAGCTGCTTTTGTGGCAGCCATTTCTATGGCAGTGGCTGTGGTGGGCCACCCACAAGGAACTGGTGTTTTCAGCATGCTCCTTGCCTGTTTCCCGGCGGGGGATGCTGCCCTTGGCTCCTGCCCAGGGACCCTGGGCATGGTCTGTTTCTTGCCTGCATCTGGGCAATGGGGGCTGGCCCTCTGAAAATGTTGAATCGTGTATAGTGTATTCTGTTTCTAAAACAATGTACTTTATTATTATTAATATTTTTTCCAGGAAAATTAAAAAAATAAAGTTTCAGTGCTTCCTAAGATTAACTTTTAGGATCTATAAGGATTCACTTAAGTGCAGTATTTTATTCCTCCGTAATTTACAGATTAACGAGGCATTTCTAATAGTATAATCTCCACCTTTATTTGGAGTCCCCTTGCCAAAAAATCCCCAAAAATACATGTTATAAGAAAAAAATTTACAATACCCAACCAACAGTTCGAAACAATCATGTGATCAAACCTTCTGTACTGGTGTACAGAAGAAAATTGTGATCATTTTCGCCAGCTTTGTAGATGGCAGGTTTATGTAACAAAAGTGCCCAGAAATCTGTATTTCAGGTTCCCCTGTAGCTTTGGTTCTCCAGATGTTGACTGAGATAATCACATGGCCTCCAAATACTTAAGAGCTCTTTAATACGTATTTTTCTTTGATTATTTGGAACAGCCTATTACCAGTACACTGCCATGTCGTCTGAGCCATTCTGGACTTTAGTGTGTATCATTATAAGAATAAATATTTTCCTTTTTTTAATTTTAGTTTCTATGAATTGAGCAGAAGAATTTCGATCTCCATTAACTGAAAAATATTAGCTGACACACCTCATTACCAACACTAAACAGGGGTTTTGACTTAGTTACTTTTTAAAAGTCAGTGCACTAAAAAATTTTGGTAAGACATTTATCCTTTTTTTTTTTTTTTTTTCCTTTTTGTCTTTTTTTGTGTCCGGCAACAGATCGCAACCCTCAGTGTTGCGCTCGTACCGGACCGGGACCGGCTACGGGATCGCAACCCTCGGTGTTGCTCCCGCACCTCGCTCAGCCAGTGAGCGGCCGGTCTGTATGTGGCATCTGAACCCTCGGCGGGAGCGCTGCCCCACTTTCCAAGCGGCGCACTGTGGCAGTGCGCCACCGGGCTGGCCCGACATTTATCCTTTTGAAAATGGTTTGTGCCTCCATAATATGTAAATAAAAGTATTAGGAGACCAAGTGTTTTAGCCAATTTCTCTCTCTCTCTTTTTTTTTTTCTAACGTCAGGAAGTTGAACCATTTGTTGATGGTTTCTTACAATATCTCAATTATTTTCCTGTTGACAGGCATACCAACGTTTACAAATCCAGCAGCAGATGCTACAGGCCCAGCGTAATGTCTCCGGACCCCTGAGACAACAGGAGCAGCAAGTAGGTGTCACCCACATTGTTTTTTGTCATTAGTTATAATTTTTCCTGATAGGAGACATATTAATTGATGAACTATTAGATTGTCATTGATTTTGCTCTAGCTGAGCCTCCCTTTTGAAAAGTCCTGAGATCAGCTAGCTTTGGGAGGACGTTGGCCCAGCCGGTGGTGGCCTTGGTGTGAAAACAGTGGAGAATGCACTTTTATCTGTAGACAAGCCATGCACACCACTTCCCTCTTGGCTAAAGTGTGCATATGTCTCCACCTGCCAGGTTGCACGCACAATCACTAATCTGCAGCAGCAGATCCAGCAGCACCAGCGCCAGCTGGCCCAGGCCCTGCTCGTGAAGCAGCCGCCGCCGCCGCCACCCCCGCCGCACCTGTCTCTGCACCCCTCTGCAGGCAAATCGGCCATGGACAGCTTCCCCCCTCACCCCCAAGCTCCCGGCCTACCTGACCTGCAGACCAAAGAGCAGCAGTCTTCACCCAACACCTTTGCTCCTTACCCTCTTGGTGAGTCTCCATGGTCTTAAATGGCCACACCAGGTAGAGGGGGTGTCTGGTGTCCACATGTGATGATCAGGACTGAACTTCATTGGTCGGAATGACTGGCCAGTACTGAAACAACTTGTCAGAAATGTGGTTCCAGACAAAATCATAGTAGGTATCTCGAGGCTTCTTAATAAAGGAACAACACTGACTTGGGCCGGCCCGGTGGCACACTGCTACAGTGCGCCGCTTGGGAAGTGCGGCAGCGCTCCCGCCGAGGGTTCAGATCCCACATACAGACCAGCCGCTCACTGGCTGAGCGAGGTGCGGGGGCAACACCGAGGGTTGCGATCCCGTTGCTGGTCCCGGTCCGGTATGGGCGCGACACTGAGGGTTGCGATCCGTTGCTGGTCATGAAAAAAGACAAAAAGGAAAAAAAAAAAACAACAACAACACTGACTTGCCTTCTGCAGAGCAGGAGTTTTGCTACTGCCTTAAGTACTTTCAGTATAAAGTCTTTTAAAGCAATACCAATGACAGCCCCCAAAATTATCTCATTTGCATTGTGCACTTTCCAGTATGCAAAGTTTATTCCATTCCTGGTTTGCTGTATATATTCTTCACCAGCCACTATCCTCCAGCCTGAACTGCAGAAAAGAGTTTATAACAGTTTTGCAAGTAAAAGCGTTCGGGTTTATATAAATCAGGCACTTCTTAAAAAGCAATGGTTGTTCATAGAACTCCTGTAGTACAGAATGTGATTTGTATAGTCAACCAAATCAACATGTATTCATTGAACACCTATCTTGTGGGAACATACTCAGCACACGAAACTCACAGGTCAGTAGACAACCTGGTTCCTGCCTTCAAGGTCAGACAGGTAGGTCAGGAGAAGTTACATAATTGAAAGACAGTACAAAAGAAATACCACCAGTAGGTATAGATTAGTAAATTGATTCTACATGGACTAATTTGCTGTAAGAATCCAGACGGTAGTAAAAGCACTTCAGGCTTGTCTGTTGATTGCTGTTAGTCTGTAAATATGGGACAAAGGGAATCAGTAACTTGGAAAATACATCTCCAGAGGGGCAAGAGCCAGTTGAGTGATAGTGAATTTCTCCCAGCTGATAATATCCATTTATATAATACTACAGGTTGGGTACCCCTTTCTCTCCGCATCCTCGCCAACATTTGTTGTTCTCTGTCTTGACGATAATACCAGTCTAACTGGGGTGAGGTGATATTTCATTGTGGGTTTGTTTTGCATTTCCCTGGCGCTGAGTGATGTTGAGCATTTTTTCATGTGTCTGTTGTCCATTTGTATATCTTCCTTTGAGAAATGCCTATTCAGCTTATTTGTCCATTTTTTAATCGGATTTTTTTTTTTTTTTACTGTTAAGTTGTGAGTTCCTTGTATATTCTAGATATTAATCCTTTGTCGGATGCATAATTTGCAAATATTTTCTACCATTCTGTAAGTTGTCTTTTTGCCCTGTTAATTGTTCTTTTTCTGTCCAGAAGCTTTTTAGTTTGATTAATCCTATTCGTTTATTTTTCCTTTTGTCGCCCGTGTATTTGGAGTCATATTCATAGTCTTTGCCCAGTCCTATGTCATGAAGTCTATCCCCTGTGTTTTCTTTTAGGAATTTTATAGTTTCAGATCTTTTATTTAAGTCTTTAATCCATTTTGAGTTGATTTTGATATATGGTGAGAGATATGGGTCTAGTTTCATTCTTCTACAGATGCGTGTCCAGTTTTCCCAGCACCATTTATTGAAGGGGCTGTCTTTTCCCCAGTGTATGTGCTTGGTGCCTTTGTCGAAGGTCAGTAGGCTATAAGTTTGTGGGTTGATTCCTGGTTCTCTATTTGTTCCATTGGTAGTGTTATGTCTCCAGCTTTATTTTTTTTTGCTCGGGATTGCTTTGGCTTCTCGGGGTCTTTTGTTGTTCCATATGAATTCTAGGATTGTTTTTTCTATTTTTGTGAAGAATGTGATGGGTATTTTGATGGGGATTGCACTGAATCCGTAGATAGCTTTGGGTAGCATGGACATTTTCACAATGTTTATTCTTCCAATCCTAGAGCATGGAATGTCTTTTCATCTTTTTGTGTCCTCTTTAATTTCTTTGAGCAGTGATTTGTAGTTCTCATTGCAGACATCTTTCACCTCCCTGGTTAAACTGATTCTTAGGTATTTATTTTTTTGGTGACTATTGTAAATTGGCTAGCCTTCTTGATTTCTTTTTCTGCCAGTTTGTTGTTGGAGTATAAAAACGCTACTGATTTTTGCATGTTGATTTTTGTATCCTCCCACCTTACAGAAATTGTTTATCAACTCTGATAGAGCCTTTTCTATATATAGGATCATGTCATCTGTAAGCAGGGACAATTTGTTTTATTTTATTTTTTCCTTTTTGTCTTTTTTCGTGACCGGCAACGGATCGCAACCCTCAGTGTCGCGCCCGTACCGGACCGGGACCAGCAACGGGATGGCAACCCTCGGTGTTGCGCCCGCACCTCGCTCAACCAGTGAGTCTGTATGTGGGATCCGAACCCTCGGCGGGAGCGCTGCCGAGCTCCCAAGCCGCGCACTGTAGCAGTGCGCCACCGGGCCGGCCCAGCAGGGACAATTTGACTTTATCTTTTCCAATCTGGATTCCCTTTCTTTCTCTTGCCTGATTGCTCTGGCTAATACTTCCAGTACTGTGTTAAATGGGAGTGGTGAGAGTGGGCATCCTTGTCTTGCTCCTATCAGCACCGCACTCTACCGAGTGAGCCACGGGCCGGCCCAGCAGGGACAATTTGACTTTATCTTTTCCAATCTGGATTCCCTTTCTTTCTCTTGCCTGATTGCTCTGGCTAATACTTCCAGTACTGTGTTAAATGGGAGTGGTGAGAGTGGGCATCCTTGTCTTGCTCCCATAAGATTTTAACAGATAAAGAGGAAGCTTTCCAAATAAAGGGGAAAACTCATACAGGAGCACAAAAGAAAGGGGCCTGGCATGTTCCAGGGCCAGTTTGTATTGGCAAGGGCCAAGCTGGTTGACTTATAGAGGGAGGGTAGAAACCAGAGGGAGAAGTTGGGAGAGATGGGTTGGGGCCAAACTGTGGAATCCGGAGCACTCTGAAGGCCAGGCTGAAGCCTCAGTGTCACCTCATCTGACTAAATCTGAACAAGTGGAAATGAAGATACCCTATAAAGCAAAGATTGCAAATAGGCAGCCCCTTGGTAGTAGTGCTGGACTTGCAAAGGTGTTTTGTTAGGTCTTCAGAATGTGTGTGCATGTGTGCATGTGTGTATGCGTGTGTGTGTATAATTGCCAACATTTAAAACTTGGGAAATTTTCAAATAAAAATGGCTTTTAGCTTCTCTTGAAAACAGCTCCTTGGGTCTGCATTCCCAATGGCAATAACTGGTTGGCTCCAGTAGCCCCTGCTTATTTAGACGGGGCAGACACTGTCCAATTTGCCATAGTTCCCACCATGCCCACCTCACCTTCATTTATACTGTGCACTTGACTCCTGTAGGCATTTGAGTTTGGAGCGCCTGATTTAAAGAACCAAAACATTCAACACCTTGTTAGTAGTAGAGGTTCACTTTGCTTACATACCATATGATATAGATGGATATATGGTATATATTTACGTTGTAGGAACTGCAACTGTTAGAAAAGGATCTGTTAATATTAGGCTATCCTTCCGTTGGTTATTTCATTCCAGCTGAGCATCTGTCCTACCCATAACTTCCCATCAGGAAGTCTTTACTTCAACCTTTTTATCATTGTCCTCCTCATCATCATCTTTCTTGATTAACCTAGCATAGTGCCCGTCATTGGAAGATACCCCAGTACTTGCTTTTAGCTGTAAGAAATAACCCAGAGCATCAGCTCACAATTCCAGCTGGGGGCAGATGGCACCACCCACACTATTAAATGATTCAATTCCTTGAAAGTAGTTTGATATTTCATTCATAAACTCCTTAAGAGCAGACTTTTTATTAAATTTACTAAAGGTACAATTAAGTTATCCTTACCAATTTGTTCTATAGGTGGCATTTTAGAACTCTGAAAATGTTTTTTTGGCCTGGCAAGTTGATAAGATATCACAAAAGATTTTCCTAATTGTTTGGACTTAGGCTGTTTTTCTGTGGACTCTGACTGAGAACTGTGAGGGCCGTGCATATGTAGCACTGAAACAAGGAAAATAAAGAGAATCATGGGTCTTACTTAATCAAAGATTATTTATTAGCATTTTCACGTTAATTTAGGAATAATACTCCTGGAAATATATGTTGTTAAGAAGACAAAAAGTAGGGCCGGCCCGGTGGCGCACTGCGCTAGTGCGCCGCTTGGGAAGCGCGGCGGCGCTCCCGTCGAGGGTTCGGATCCCGCATACAGACCGGTTCCCGCTCACTGGCTGAGCGAGGCGCGGGGGCAACACCGAGGGTTGCGATCCCGTTGCCGGTCCCGGTCCAGTGCGGGGACGACACTGAGGGTTGCGATCCATTGCCGGACATGGAAAAAAGACAAAA
>NW_007727444.1:381107-382998 GCF_000696425.1 Galeopterus variegatus
GGACCCCTTTGCGGGTCCGGGTCCGGTAGGGGGGGGACCCGGGGGGTTGGGAACCTTTGCCGGACAAAAAAAAAAAAAAAAAAAAAAAAAAAAAAAGAAGACAAAAAGTATTTTCTCACCAGCACTAAAAAGTTTAAGGGCTGGCCAGTTGCTCAGTTGGTTAGAGCATGGTGCCAAATAACAGCAAGGTCCAGGGTTCAATCCCTGTACAAGCCAGCTGCCAAAAAAAAAGTTACAGTTAAAGTATTTGGCCGTGAATGAAGACTGAGATTGATTCTCTAGGAGAGCTTTAGAATGAGATCATTTATGGCCGGCCCGGTGGCACACTGGAGAGTGCGCCGCTTGGGAGCGTGGCAGCGCTCCCGCCGAGGGTTCGGATCCCATGTGGAGACCGGTTCCCGCTCACTGGCTGAGCGCGGTGCGGGCGCAACGCCGAGGGTTGCAATCCCGTTACCGGTCAGTTAAAAAAAAAAAAAGGAGAAAAAAAAAAGAATGAGATCATTTAGAGGAATGCAGGTGTATCCTAATAGCATCTTTGTTCTTAGCTGGACTGAACCCAAACATGAATGTCAACAGCATGGACATGACTGGAGGTTTGTCGGTGAAGGACCCGTCTCAGTCTCAGTCACGCCTCCCTCAGTGGACACACCCCAACTCCATGGAGAACTTGTCCAGTGCTGCTTCTCCTCTGGATCAGAACCCTAGCAAGCATGGTATGTATTGGCCAGAATGCCCACAGTGGGGTTACTATTGGTTTATTAATTGACTATCTCATTTAATAGCATATTCTTTCTATATATTTATAAGAATTCATGCTGGAAGGTAAATAGAAAAGTATGCCATTCCATGACAAAGTGTATAAGATCTCAACTAGTCAGTGACTGAACTTCTTGAACCTTGGCCATCAGAGCTTAGCTACAAATCTGTAAATAATTGAAAATACCCCAGAACAGCAAAGAATATAAGTCAAAGCCTGTGTACTTTTTATTTATTTATGTCTGTATCTGTCAACAAAACAATTGAGGCTATTGAAAAGAAATTATTTTCTGTTAAAGGGTAAAACACAAATAGAAAACCAAATTCTTAGAAAGGAGGAAGAAGCAGAACTACTAACCATGGGAGGTAGTGTCACTACCATGGGTTAAATTTAGTTCTGAACTTCCTGGTAGCATAAATAGCAAAGGAAATTGAGTAGATTATATAATTTTCTCATGTCTGCCTAGATCAAAAAAAAAAAAGAAAGAAAAACAATAAAAATGAAGAGAAAATTCTTCCTAGGGGTTAATGCTACAAGATTATTACATGATGCCTGGGCACTTCCCTTGGCAGGAGAGAGCTCAGTCCTCTGTGGCTGGCGGTTTTGGTCTGTATAAATTTAGTCCTAGTTTGTTCTTCCATAGTAAGGTGTTTTAGTCCATTTTGTGTTGCTATAACAGAATACCTGAGACTGGGTAACTTATAAGGAAAAGACGTTTATTTGGCTTACGATTCTGGGACATCTGCATCTGGCATGGGCCTCAGGCTGCTTCTACTCGTGGCAGAAAAGCAGCAGGCAGCTAGCGGGTACAAGCAGATCACATGGCAAGAGAGAGAGAGAGGAGGTGCCAGGGTCCTATATACAATAAGCTCTCGTGGGAACTAATAGAGCCAGAACTCACTCACTACCCCTCCTCCCCCAGGAAGAGCATTAATCCATCCATGAGGGATCCACCCCCCTGACTCAGTCAGTTTCCAACACTGCCACATTGGGGATCACATTTCCACATGAGTTTTGGAGGGGACAACACATCCAAACTCCATCATTTTGCTTCCGGCCCCCCAAAATTCATATTCCTCTCACATACAAAATATAATCATTCCATCCCAACAGTCCCAAAAGTCTTAGCTTGTT
>NW_007727444.1:383389-403884 GCF_000696425.1 Galeopterus variegatus
AACAGGCCCCAAACAAGTCCAAAACCCAGCAGGACAGACATTAAATCTTAAAGCTCCAAAACAATCTTCTATGACTCCAACTCCTACATCCTGGGCACAGTTGGGCATCTGGGCCCCCAAAGCATCAGGCAGCCTTATTCCCACAGCTCTGCCAGGCAGAGCCCAGTGGGCCACACTGGTGCCCGTGGCTTTTCCAGGCCTGCGTTGCATGTTACCTGTGGCCCCAAAGTTCTGGGGTCCTGGCGGCAGCCCTGCTGCATTGGCTCTACTAGACATTTCCCTGGTGGGGGCTCTCTGTGGGGACTCTGACCCCACTTTCCTGCTTTACATTAGTCTAGTAGATGTCCTCTGCAGTGGCTCCACCCCCGTGGCAGGTCTCTGCCTGGGCCCCCAGGCTTTTCCATACATCCTCTGGAATCTGGGTGGAGGCTGACACGCCTCCACTGCTCTCACGTCCTGCTGGCCTGCAGACTTAACACAATGTGGGTGCCACCGAGGTTTCAGGCTTCTACTCTCCATGGCTGCTGCATGAACCACACTTGGGGCTGCTCCAGCCAGAGCAGCTGGGATGTAAAGAGCAGGATCCCAAGGGCAACTGCGCCCCACGTCTGTCCTCTGGGATAACTCAGTCCTTCTAGGCCTCAGGGTCTGTGATGGGTGGGGCACACTTCCAGACTTCTGAAATGCCTGCAGGGCTTTTCTCTCATTGTCTTGGCTCTTAGCATCTGGCTGCTTCGTTGCCAAGGTAATGTCTTTAGCAACCAGTTTATCTGCTTCACCCTTGCATTGTTCTCCTGCTCTCCGCTTCTTTACCACATGGCCAGGCTGCAAATTTTCCAAATCTTTATGCTCTGCTACCCTTTTAAATTCTGGCTTTATGTCATGCCTTTACTGCCATAACTCAGAGTAGGCTGTTAGAAGTAGCCATGCAGCATCCTTAATGCTTTGCTGCTTAGAAATTTCTTTTGCCAAATGCTCTGGTTCACAATTCTTAAGTCCTACCTTCCACAAAGTCCAAGGGCATGGACACAATGCAGCCAGATTCCTTGCTATGGTGTAGCAAGGGTCATCTTTTGTCCAATTCCTAATAAGTTCCTCATTGCTATCTGAGACCTCACCATCCACATGGCCTTTACTGCATTCTGCTTGCCATCACATAAGTCTCTAAGACATTCCAAACTTTCCCTCATCTTTCTCTCTTCTTCTGAGTCCTCCAAACTCCTCCAACCTTTGCCCATTACCCAGCTCCAAAGATGCATCCACATTTTCAGGTGTCTGTATAGCAACAACCCACTCCTTGGTACCAATTTTCTGTTTTAGCCCATTTTGTGTTGCTATAACAGAAATACCTGAGACTGGGTAATTTATAAGGAAAGGAGGTTTATTTGGCTTACGATTCTGGGACAGCTGCATCTGGCATGGGCCTCAGGCTGCTTCTCATGGCGGAAAAGCGGCAGGCAGCCGGTGGGTACAAGCAGATCACATGGCAAGAGAGGAAGCAAGAGAGAGAGAGAGAAGAAGCAAGAGAGATAGAGAGAGGAGGTGCCATGGTCCTTATATACAGCAAGCTCTCGTGGGAACTAATAGAGCGAGAACTCACTCACTACCCCTCCTCCCCCAGGGAGAGCATTAATCCATTCATGAGGGATCCTCTCGTGGGAACTAATAGAGCGAGAACTCACTCACTACCCCTCCTCCCCCAGGGAGAGCACTAATCCATTCATGAGGGATCCTCCCCCATGACTCAGTCAGTTTCTAACACTGCCACATTGGGGATCAGATTTCCGCATGAGTTTTGGAAGGGACAACACATCCAAACTCCATCGTAAGGGCAGCAGACTAGAGAGAGGGAAGGACACAGAGGCAACAGCAAATTTGATAGCTAAGTTGTCCCCAAAAAGGTTTATTATGGACAGCTTCCTGTGGCGCAGATACCCATTTTATGAAGATTTCCAACTTGACAGACTAAAATGATTCTTCAAGAGTTTGGTCTTTCAAGGGCAAAGTTTGGGCAAAACTGAAACAGTCACTGATTCTTGGAGAACCGTGGACACACCGAGTCTTACAATTCATGTAACTTTGAGAAGGACAAGGCATAGGACCTGGAAGGGAAGTCCCTCAGGGTCTCACGCGGGGAGTATTCACTCAGTTCTTTGTTTCCTGTTGTCGCCATAGGTGCTATCTCTGGAGGTCTAAGCATTGGGCCTCCAGGTAAGTCCTCCATGGACGACTCCTATGGTCGGTACGATTTAATCCCGAACAGTGAGTCACCAGCCAGTCCTCCCGTAGCTGTTCCCCATAGCTGGTCACGTGCCAAATCTGACAGTGATAAAATCTCAAATGGCTCCAGCATCAACTGGCCCCCAGGTAAGACCCTGCAACATTTCTATGCAACAGCAGATCAGAACATGCTCCAGGTCTGAGAAGAGTGGTCAGGCCTGAGAGGAACCAGAATCTGAGCTAAGGAATTTGGAAGTATTAAGTCAATAGCTTTGGTATTTTCATTGGAAATCCATTTGTCAGATCGGTTTAGGGTATTGTTGGTGTATCAAACGTTTTTCTGTAGCCCCTTAGTTCAGTATAAGGAGTGGGAGGATGTAGCAGGGAGGCTGGGCAAGGGACACTATATTCCATCTGTAAAATCGTTCAGACCCTGTATGAAAACTATCTTAATGTGGTAGCTATAATACCTGGTTCTAGTTCGTTCCAAAGAATTGATTGATGTAATGAAAGAGAGTCTAAAGAGTGCTTCTTATTTTAATTAGCAGATTATAAAAATGTCCACAAATAGGTAAAAAAAAAAAAATGTATGTTATGAAGCAAAGCAAAGGTGCTCTACTATGTGGCTTCTCATTTGGTTTCCATAAACAGAATTCCATCCTGGAGTTCCATGGAAAGGACTTCAGAATATTGACCCCGAGAATGACCCTGATGTCACTCCTGGCAGTGTCCCCACTGGGCCTACCATTAATACCACCATCCAGGATGTCAACCGCTACCTCCTCAAGAGTGGAGGTGAGGAGAGGGGGTGCTCTGCCTGCCTTTCTGTGGGAATTCTCTCTAGACTCGTTCGGAGACATCCTCTGTGACAGTCTGGGCTGTAAGGCAGGTGTGGTGTAAGACATGGCTGATGAGTGCCTTTGTCTGTCACCTGAAGCAGCATATGAAGACATCGGGTAGTGCTTATGGAGGAAATGGAGATTGATTGTGATATGTTTGCTGGGTTTATCAATATATCATGTTTTATCATTTTTTAAGCATCGTGTTATAAAGTCACAATATTAACCATCAAGCTTTTTAATGAAAAGTTTCCTCTTGAAATCTCTTTACTCTGAATTGAAACTGAGTTGACTCTTTACTCATCCATACTCTATTTTTCTTTTCCACAAAAAGTCTGGTAAAAAGATTGAAATTCATCCCTAGGACTTTTTTCTTGGTACAAATCATGGTGCTAATTTTTGCCACATCCTCTGTCAGACTTGAGGGTCTCCTCAGGAAGAGGAGAAGTGATGAGCTGAGCTCTGAAGCTACAAAACAGAAACACAGAGTTCAGACATGACATTGGGAAGGGAAGTGACTCACTCTTCCTTCAGGCCTACAAGTGAGGAAGTGCTGGGAGCACCATCTGCAGGAAAGTTTTGTCATCTACATTCTATTATGTGGAAAGAAGAGCTTGGTTCCCAAAACATTAATTTAGTTTTCCCACTTAAAAAATGACCTGTTGGGGCAATGTGTTTGCTTCTATGGTTCTTTAAAGTGATAGGCTTCTAAAAGCATCTGTGGCTTGTATAGAAAGCACACGTAAATATAGATTACCCTTCCTGTGCATTCCTCAGATTTTGATGCAGCTGCTTCTTAGTGCAGAGTCGTTGTGGGTGTCTCTTCTGTCAGGGACAGAGGAATGGTAAGGAAAAGGAGCCTGTATAAGATGACAGGGGACAGGGCAAGGCACAAGCCAGAAGCCACACCTGAGCATGGCAGCAGGGTTATGCCAGAACGGTAAAAGTGAGCCAGTGTGTTTTGAGGATTGTGGAGAAGTGTGATACAGGTGTGTTGATTCAGGTATTAAGAGAAGTTGGAAAGAATCGAGGTTGCTTGGTATACAGCAGAGCTTCCCAAGCAGTGCCTAGATGAAGTATCAAGTGATCCTTCGTCCTCTGGGTGGCACTGGGGGCATTGTGGGTGGCCTTCACCATCTGCCCAACTGTGCCATGATGTGATCAAGGCAGCCTAGAAAAATACATGAATTCTGGACAGAGCTAAACAGCTGTCTTCCAGTTCCATAGCCTGCACAGTAAAGGAGATAGACTTAAGGACAGGAGAGAATCTAAGCCTAAAAAATGCATTGGCCATCAAGATAAAGCAAGAAAATGGAATCTCCAGCTCTGATATTCAAGTCATCAGCCAGCCATCTAACCTGGGTGACTTGAAGCTCCGTGTGCATATTCTGTAACCTCCGGGGGACTTGACCTTCAGGGTCAAGTGAATGCTGTGCTTCTCGGGCAGGTCGCAAGCCCACCTTGGTACACATGCCTGGACGTTGGTGTTCAGCAGCCAGTGGTTGGCTCACGCTGCATGTGCCAGGCCCCTCCTCCATCCCATGACCAGTCCAAGCCCTGAGAAACTGTCATTCTTCGCCCTGGTGGCCCTCGTGGTTGTGTTTGGGAATGCGTTAAGGTTTGTTACTGAGAGTGGGGAGCACAGCGAACATAGCTTCATATAGAAGTTGCTTACCTAAAAGCACCACCACCGTGATGCACAAGGAGTGGGCTGCCGGGGCCAGACCTTTCTAATATTTCCCTCCCAGCGTGCTGCGCTGTCCTCTGTATGTGGTCAGCTTTCAGTAATCTCATTTGTGCACCTCTGAAGTAGCTCGGGGACCTAGCCACAAAAGGCCGTCATATTATTGAGGAAAATGTGCCCTAGAAGGAAAACAGTGAGAAATAGCCACAACTCTCTTGACATTGGCTCATTTGTTTTGCATAGTTTCGTCATGGAATGTTCTGTTTTCTTTTATTGAATATATTGGGTATGGATTTTTTAACTTACATTTTGGTTTTTATTGCCATTAGATTATGTTCTGATTTATATTAAAAGTTTATGGGGGCCGGCCCGGTGGCTGCGCCGCTTGGGAAGTGCGGCGGCGCTCCCGCCCGAGGGTTCGGATCCCACATACAGACCGGTTCCTGCTCACTGGCTGAGCGAGGCGCGGGAGCAACACTGAGGGTTGCGATCCCATTGCCGGTCCCCGGTCCAGTACGGGGGCAACACTGAGGGTTGCGATCCGTTGCCGGACATGGAAAAAGAAAAAAGACAAAAAAAAAAAGTTTATGTTAGCCCAGTATTTGTTTGGATGTTGTTTACAGTTTTAACCCTTACGAAATGATTACTAACCATTCTGGTGAAATGTAGTCATGCTATTTCATAACATACTGATACTAACATTTCATCTAGAAAGGAAAATTAACTGTAATTTTATGAGACACTCGAACACTGTTAAAATCTAAGTACCTTAAAGCAATACCACCTAGGGTTAATAATCTATGATCCTGGGATCTTAGGTTGATGACATTTTGAGGTAAATGAAAGAATAGTGTTTAGGAAGTGGCTTAGGATGTCAGTAGAGCTGACACCTTTTAAAGTTGAAAACCTGCAGAATACGAATAAATCTAAAGCAATACCACCTAGGGTTAATAATCTATGATCCTGGGATCTTAGGTTGATGACATTTTGAGGTAAATGAAAGAATAGTGTTTAGGAAGTAGCTTAGGATGTCAGTAGAGCTGACACCTTTTAAAGTTGAAAACCTGCAGAATACGAATAAATTTTAATTTTCACCAACTCTGGTGCCTTCATTCTAAAGAAGTCACTTTCAGCAAGGCAGCTGCAATCAGCTCTATAGGCTGTCCCCTGCATAAACCCAGGACAGCTGACACGCCTGGTGTCTCAGTGGAGGATACCCCTGAGGATGTCCTGTACACAGCCCCAGGTGGCCTGTGTCGGCCACCGTGGCTTTTGGTAATGAGTGTAACAGCCAGGCTGTGCCACCATCCCCTCCACAGCCAGTGTCCACACACTGGCAAGAGCCACTACCCAAGTCACAGGAGCTTGCTTCCCACCCTGCTGTCACCCAAACAGCCACCATTACTACATCCTCATCTTCCTTTCACAAAGCTTTTTGCTTTCTTCACAGAGTTGTGAGAGAGATGACATGAAAAAATAAACCACAAAAATGGAGCTGAGCTTTTTCACAAAGAATCGAGGTGTCTTAAAGATGGCCCGTATACCCCGAGTCTCCCTTCCAGGTGCAGCTGAGATTTTTCTCAAAATAAAAACTGCAGTGCCAGCGGTGTTATAACTCAGGGTCATACACGCAGTTATTAGGGCAGAGGTCTCTTCATTATTCCCATATTACAAAAGAGAAAGATGAATGAGAAGACATAGGACACCCGAGTCAGAAAAAGTGCTCATATTTTTAAGGCAAAATTTACAGTAAAAAGCTTGGGGTTTTGTTGTTTTTTTTAATTTTGGTGGCTATTGTTTGAACTGAGAAAGGATGAGGATTGCCCCATGTTTTTATTTTTGTCTTAATTGGAAGGGGAGTCAGTGTGACCCTTTACAACTCTGACCTGGCATTTTAAACATTCTGGTGATAATTCTCTTCTCTCGTGACTTAAAGTCCTGTCCTGAGAAGTTCGTGCTGTTTACTGGCCTTTGCCTCATGGGCCTTCAGGAACGTCCCAGGCCTCCCCTAGTGTCTGCGGGACTCAGACGAGGCAGATGCTTGTGTTCTTCTCCCCAGGCCGCACTCTCACCTTCAGGCTTCTACCAAAAACAGCAGCTGAGGCAGGGATTTGTTCTTGGTGACTGAGATCCTGCGTCCCAGAGTTAGAGCTGCAAACCCACACACCTGCTACTCCCCTTGCTTAGTGCCGTGTTTGGTTCTGCAGGGTCCTCCCCACCATCATCTCAGAATGCCACGCTGCCTTCCTCGAGTGCCTGGCCGCTCAGTGCCTCCGGCTACAGTAGCCCTTTCAGCAGCATTGCATCCGCACCTAGTGTTGCAGGTACGCAACTGGCCTCTCGACATGCAGGTAGCCTTTTCTTTCTTTCCCCAAACGTAGCGTTCACAGGCCCCAGCTTTTCCTCTTGGTCTGTTTACTCACTGCCTGAGCGGGGAGGCCGTGTGGTGTGATGGCAAATGGGTGAGGGCTTCGCCCTGAGCAGCTGCGGGAACTTGGGCACATCTACCTGCTCACATAGGAGATGGAAGTGATAAGATCTCCTCCATGGAGCCGTGAAGATCACATGACTGTGTGGTCTACTGTGTTCTCTCCTCCTTTCCCTCCGTGGCTAGATTGTATAGGTTTTAAAAACGTAGAGGCAGACCGCTGCTTGGAATTTGCTGTCGCTTGAGTTGGCCATAAGGGATAAAGGAGACCCTAGCAAGGCCCGCTATTAGCTCCTAGCACCCGGAGTGTGGCTGCTTCCCATTACTTGGATAAATGCAGTCCCTGAAGTGTTTTCATGTTATTGTAGACTGTACAAGTCTTTCAAAGAAGTTTCTTTCAAGGTTAGAGGAAGATTGAGAATCATTTGTCATAAAAACTTCAGAGGAATTTGACTCTGAAATTTTTAAGACAAAAATGTAAAGATGTGGACACACAAACAAAATGTGTAGCAGATTTGTAAATAGATACAGAGCTTAAATAAGGAGACTTTATTGTTTATAAATTTCTTCAAATATATTTCTGTATTCCATCAAACCTTCTCATCCAGATTTTTAAAAACCCAGTGTAAGAATGCTATCAGAGTTCTCTTACTAGCAGTAACTAGGGGAGAAAGTCGTTTTGAGACATCATGTCACAGGCAGGGCCCACCCCAGCTGCCCATGTCTCCTGTCACCTCCAGGGCTCTTTTGTGCCCTGGAAGCTGCCCCTTCTCGGAGGTCAAGATGGGCAGCAAAATGGCATCTGCCAGCAGGGTCGTGCAGGTAGTCAAACCACATACTCCATTAATAAGGTTCCCTGACCGAAGAGACAATCCTAAACCCAACGTATCAGAAGCTTTGAGATCAGCAGTTGTACCATCTCATTTCTTCTGCAATTTTACAGCTTTCTAAGGGAAGTAAATCACCAAATATACTGATTCATCAAGGTCCACCAGACACTGCAGAAATACTAAAATCATTACCTCAGAAATACAGAAAGAAACTTGTGTCTCAAGAAGAAATTGAATTTATCCAATGTGGAGGTCCAGAATAATCACTGCAGCTGCTGTTTGTCATCAAACAAAAGAATTGACTTTACAATAAAAGACTTCCAAAATAACAAATAAAAAATCGTATATTAGACAACGTTAATAAACTAAAAAAAATGAAATATAGAAAATTTAGATGGCCACTTGTATGTCCTAATTTATGTATCTTGGTCAGCTTCTCCACAAGCTTACCTAATTGTTTATATGCTTTCTACTTATTAAAGTATACATTAAAAAAAAAAGTTTTGGTATAGCTTAGCGTATGATTAACAGAAACAAGAGCTTCTAGATTACTTTTATTCCTTCTAATGTTCATAATATTTAGACCTTTAATACTTCCATGGTCATATTTAGCTAAACAGAATTAAAACCATCTTCCTCGCATCAAAGATAAATCTTCATGGCATTTATGTTTTTCCAATCAATGACACCTTTTCTAAGATCAGTGTTTGTTCATCATGAAGTCGCAATCAACTCCAGCAGCCAGGCTTGGAGAGAGAACCCCACGCAGGTGTGCATGGGCTCACATTTGTGTTGTCTTGGTCCCTGCAATGCTGTCCAAGAAGGGGGCACAAGCGTGCATGGGGACAATGACCACTCTCTGCCAGCGCTTCCTGTCTTCTGCACTAGGCCAGTGAGGCAGGTAGAAGCAGTCATCCAGGGGTCTGGTCTGCTCATCTTGACCGAGTTTAGTTTTTTCTCCCAAAGAGCCTTAAAACAGTGCTTCCCCCCAACCAGTGTGCCAAGGGTTGAACCTTAACCTCCAGGCACTGGGTCACGTCCATTTTCTGTAGTGCAGTGTACAAAGAGCAGCTCTAGAAGCTTTGGAAGATGACAGTGGTGGATGGGGAGGGTGGTTATGTCAGCAGGAGCACTGCTTTGGAAGGGGACTGACGCCTAAAGAACAGCATGAAGAAAGGATATGGCCATGTGCTTTTGACCTTGATTGATTAATGGTATGAGATGTGTCTCAGTAGAATAAGTAGAATATGTTGATAAGTTAGCTTTAACATTGAACTTCAAAAATGCTATTTTCTTCGAGGCAAATTTGTGTCTGGTACATTTAACAAATTAAGTGTCAGAAATACTGGCACAGTCTACAGTGGACACATGCAGACTGTCTCTCTGAGCAGAAATTAAAGAGAGAGCATGCCCCAAGGGTCTTGCTTCCAGGTGCTTTACTTGGTGTTTCTTTTTTTTATCATGCAGTCTACTGGTGTCAGAGCGCACCCTCTATGGTTCCCCAAACACGGCAGTGACTCTTCTTTGTCTCAGATTGCACGTGCTCCCTTTCTCTGCCTTTCTAGGTAAACTGTCAGACATTAAATCAACGTGGTCCTCTGGCCCAGCTTCTCACACTCAAGCCTCTCTGTCTCATGAACTGTGGAAGGTGCCCAGAAACACTACTGCACCCACGAGGCCACCTCCAGGGTTAACCAATCCCAAGCCTTCCTCCACCTGGGGCGCCAGCCCCCTGGGCTGGACCAGCTCCTATTCCTCGGGTAAGCTCCTTGCTCCTATGTTCAGATGGGGGGCGGAGGGTGCTCTGAGCCTGCTGTGCTTAGCCTCTAGGGGACGTGCTCTTCATTTTCTCCATGCACCTCCTTTGTAAGGACCCCTGTCTCCAGCCCTGGAGTCTGGGAGGGGGTGAGAGGGAGCCAAGGCCACCTGAGACTTGCAGGACAAGGGCTGGGCGAGCACTGCGTTTTCAGCATCAGCCCTGGGTGTGCCGGCACATGGCAAGTTTGCTCTGGACCAAGAGGGCCCACACTGGCCAATGCCATTCTCTGTAGTGATGCTGTCACGTGCTGGGACTGCAGAAAAGGCCCATTCTGCTGTTCTAGACCTCCCACTCCTGTCGGCCCTTCATTTTTTTTTTTTTTTTTTTTTTTTGTGACCGGTAAGGGGATCGCAACCCGTGGCTTGGTGTTGTCAGCACCGCGCTCAGCCAGTGAGGATCCGAACCCGCAGCAGGAGCGCCGCGGCACTCCCAGCGCTGCACTCTCCCAAGGGAGCCACGGGATCGGCCCTCGGCCCTTCATTTTATATTTGCTTCTCCACAAGCTTTCATTGGATCATAAGGACTTTCCAGGCCAAAGCAAAACAATCCCAACCAGTTTGAAAACAACACTCACCATATTGCCTCTCCAAAGGCTTTCCCTCAGAGGCTCCATGCCAAACTTTAAGGCTCAAAGAAATGTACTGGGAATTTCAGAAACTGAAGTTTTAAATCAGCTACAGGTAGTTTGAAAATAGCTGTTTCCGCCTTTTAGTAGCAGCGCTTGTGGGTTTGCTTTGTTTTTTTTATTTTTTTAATAAAGATGACCAGTAAGGGGATCTTAACCCTTGACTTGGGGTTGTCAGCACCATGCTCTCCCTAGTGAGCCACGGGCGGGCCCCTTTTGCTTTGTTTTTCGAACAAGAGACTTTCATAGAATTGATGCTGTATAGGGGCTTGGGGTAGGGAGAGGTCGAGCACTTGCTGGGAGACTTGCATCTCTCACCACACCCTCCCTCATGGCACAGACAGGGAAGCACAGGCCTCATGGGCTGGGGAACTGTCCAAAAAAAATCGGGGTTTGCATGGGGCAGTGGGTGGGAGTCTGAAAGGATTGTGAGCTTTGGGTTTATCAAAAGACAACGTGGATTTCCATGAGCTGAGAAAGGCTGTCTTGCCTGGCCGGTTAGCTCAGTCGACTAGTGTGGTGCTGATAACACCAACGTCCAGGGTTCAGTTTCTGTACTGGCCAGCCTCCAAAAACAAGGGAGAGAGATGCTCTCCTAGGGCATGCACAGGTAGTTTGTGCTGTGTGCACCTTGGTGAGACTACAGGCTTGGAAAGGGCCACACCATCTGACTGGCAGGTGACCGTGTCATCCAAGCTCTCCCCCTCCCCCCCGGCTTGTTGTGCAGGTTCTGCTTGGAGTACTGACACCTCAGGAAGAACCAGCAGCTGGCTCGTCCTTCGAAACCTCACGCCCCAGGTATGTGCCCACGGGGTCACTGATCACAATCTAAGAAGACTCCAGAGGTGACACTAGGCAGGCTGAAGGAGAAAGCAACTGCCAGAATCGAGTTCAGGCAGCAACAAGCAGACAAGGTTGCTAATGAATTGTTTACTTACTCTTAACTGGAAAAGTATACCTTTGTAAGCAGAATTGCTTATCTTCTGGCTGTACCCATTCAGGACTGATTGGGATAGCCAGTCTGCATGCCTCCGAGCCAAGGCCACAGCCACCTACACATCCCCCTGGGCCCTGGTGCCTTTTGCAAGCCAGTCTTGGGTGCTGTGCTCTGGTGAAGAGGAGAACAGAACACAAAATGGGGCTGTTCTTCTTCCTCTCATTAGTTGTTTTTTTTTTTAAAAAAGATGACCGGTAAGGGGATCTTAACCCTTGACTTGGTGTTGTCAGCACCACGCTCAGCCAGTGAGCGAACCGGCCATCCCTATGTGGGATCCGAACCCGGGGCCTTGGTGTTATCAGCACCGCACTCTCCCGAGTGAGCCACGGGCCGGCCCGTTCCTCTCATTAGTTTTAACTCCCAAAATATCCAAAATTTTTGTCATATATCTGACTACAGAGGTATAAAACATTAATATCAAAAAGCCATGTATTATTAAACCCTTTTAAGGAAAAACATTTTCCTAGTATTTAGTGCACCCAACTTCCTATACCATTTTTTCGAAGAATGTAGTGAAGGAAATCAGAGGAAAACTTGCTGGTTCCCCTGTGCTTCCTCAATCAGATCGATGGTTCTACGCTGCGGACGTTGTGTTTGCAACACGGGCCTCTCATCACCTTCCACCTGAACCTGACTCAAGGCAATGCTGTGGTCCGGTACAGCTCCAAGGAGGAAGCTGCCAAAGCCCAGAAGTCTCTACACATGTACGTTTCCTCTCAGCCACCTCAGCCCTGCCACATAGCTACAAGTCCCCAGGAGTGTTAGGTTTGGGATATTGTAGGAGCTTCCCAGGGCTGCCATGCAAAGTACCTGAGGCTGGGGGCCTAAACAGCAGACATTCATTTCCTCACAGCTCTGGAGGCTGCAAGTCCCAGGTCAAGGTGTGGGCAGGGTTGGTTCCTCCTGACGCCTCTGACCTTGGCTGTACACAGCCATCTTCTCCCTGTGTCTTCACGTGGACTTCCCTCTGTGTGTCTGTGTCCTAATATCCTCTTCCTGTAAGAATGCCAGTCATGTTTGATTAGGACCCACTCATGAACTCATTTAACTTAATTACCTCTTTGAGACCCTTTCTCCAAATACAGTCACATTTGGAGGTATTGGGAGTTAGGACTTCAACACATGACTTGGGGGTAGACACAGGTATCTTGTGACATGCTGATTTCTTCTGCAGCTGAGTTGTAGTGGCTACACCTTCCATTAGGGAAAGACTCTCCAAGGAGTCCATGTAGAGCCCGGTAGTAGAAAGCAAGCACTCTTTCACCAGGTACAGCCCAGGGGAGTGACACATTTGCACACAGGGCCCAGCAGAGGTCTTTACAACGGACCCCTCTCCCTAATTAATTAGGATGTGCTTTGATACAAGTACACCTGCTCAGTAACATCACTTGAGGTGTGGGAACTAGATTTAGTCACTCCTGTTTTTCACCCAGGGTGCAGATTATACTGATCCTAAATGGTCCCCAAATATAATGGTGTGTTCACGCACTTAAAAATGTACTCTCTAGGGCTGGCCTGGTGGCGCACTGGATAGTGCGCCGCTTGGGAGCGCAGAGGCACTCCCGCCGAGGGTTCGGATCCCATGTGGAGACCGGTTCCCGCTCACTGGCTGAGCGCGGTGCAGGCGCAACACCGAGGGTTGCGATCCCGTTGCCGGTCCCTGGTACGGGCGTGACACTGAGGGTTGCGATCCTGTTACCAGTCAGTAAAAAAAAGACAAAAAAGGAAAAATAAATAAATAAATAAAATTTTTTTTAAAAAATGTACTCTCTATGCCAACACGATATAGCTGCTAGAAGTCTAAAATGAGAAAAAAGTTCATAATCTGGGTTTGGAAGTAGCAATGGCAAAACATAAGCTGCAGGACTACTTCATGTCATGGTGACCCATGACATGAAGCCTTCAGCTGCGCCTTTCCCATTACAGAAATAGAGAAAGCCAGAGACCCGGACTCAGCAGGGCTGCGGGTTGCTCCACTCATGTGACTTGTGTTGCTGTTGTAGGTGCGTCCTGGGAAACACTACCATCTTGGCTGAATTTGCTGGCGAAGAAGAAGTGAATCGATTCTTAGCCCAAGGCCAAGCACTGCCACCCACCTCCAGCTGGCAGTCCAGCAGCGGGACCAGCCAGCCACGGCTGGGCACCTCGGGCAGCTCCCATGGCCTGGTGCGCAGTGATGCCGGCCACTGGAGCACCCCGTGCCTGGGCAGCAAAGGGAGCAGTGAGCTGCTGTGGGGTGGGGTGCCCCAGTACTCAAGCAGCCTGTGGGGCCCACCCAGCACCGACGATGGCAGGGTGATTGGCAGCCCCACCCCACTGAACACTCTGCTGCCCGGAGACCTGCTGAGCGGGGAGTCCATCTAGGAGCTGCAGTCATTGGCACCAGGAGAGAACTGGTCCCTTCCAGCCTGGGCGGCACGGACCCAGCCGGGCCCAGCAGCCGGCACCCTTTCAAGTACCTCTGTCCAGTACTGAAGACGAACCTTCGCCGCAGCCCTTGCGAACTGTTCACAAGACAGTGCGGGCTGCGTTTGGTCAGTGTCACGTGCTAACAACAGGATGTTCCTCATAGCTTTTTATTTTGTGTTGTCTTATGTTTGTATGGTGTGTTGTTATTTTGATTTCTTAAGTATAAAAGCTGCTTAGAATAGTTCTATCATGAAGGGCACTTTTCAGATTGTGGGCTGGAAAGGGTTATTTTATCGTCGGGGGGAGGGAGGGAGGGAGACATGAAGCCTATTTAAAATGAGCCTGTGACGATTATGCACATTACCAGAGGCGGCCAGTAATCAGGGCAGGGGCTGGCGTTGATCGCCAGGCAGCAGCTGAGCAAGTGGCAGGCGCGGCCTGTGATCTGCCCTCTGTTTCCCTGGATCCGCCTATGCACATTACCCTTGTTTCATTACTTTTTCATGTCATTTTTTTAATCCCAGAAAATATTTTTTAAAAGTTAAAAATAAAAAGACATATCAAACATGCAAATACTTGAATCCAGCAGGCCAATAATGAAATGTGAACACTTTCTAAGTCTAATTCTACACTTCCAGGTTGACATCAGTACACAGAAACAGGCTCTAGGAAAAATTTCTAAGTTCATAGCCTATGAGTGTGTGTGTGTGTGTGTGCGTGTGTGCGTGTGTGAGTGTGTGGGTGTGTGTGCACTTGTGCTCTTGCACCGTGTGCACTTTCTGTGTTCGTGTGTTTGAAAGTATGTGAGGGATTTAACTGTGGGTTTTCCCTTTTATTCAGTATAGTGTAGGCTTTTTTTTTTTTTTTTTTGGCGCATTGGTCAAACGTTTGTTATTTTAGCTTCTAACTTTGCACTGAGTGTCCCTGCCCTTCCTTTAGCTAATCCTGTACATTAAAGAGAATTCATAGGACAGGGCTGGTGACAATTCATGTGTAAATGTTTACTCAAGGACTCTGTTATTGTGTTTAAAAATTACAGTGTATATCTCTGGAGACATAATATGTATACCTACCTTTAGCAGCTTTTTATTGTGGACTAATGCAAGAAAATTATTACCAGAGTATTGCACCGTTTTTTCCATTTGGAATATAAAGTTAAAGAGAAAAAAACTGTTGTTGAACTGTGGCCATAGATACTTGTAAAGAATGGATGGTTCCGCGGATGGAACAGAAACAAGCACTTGGACATGGGTTGTGACTGCTTTTGGAGGAGCCTGTGGTTTGGGCTCCCACTTGTTTACAGACCTTTTTTTTCTCCTTCAGACTTTAAAATAAAAAAATTTTTAAAAGGAATTAAAAAAAAATTTAAAAGACTTCCGTCGTAAAGAAACCTATTTTCAGAATGCAGGTGCGCTACTTCAGAGCTCTGGGATTGGACAGTGTTGCTCCCCCTTCGGCCATCGTCGTGGACTCTGTCGATTGTTTTCGCCCCTTCGTCAAGGTGGCGAAGCTTTGTGGTCACTGTCTTGCACATGCCGGACGCGCTCTCAGGAAAGCCAGGGCTCCCGAGGGCAGCTCCACACCATTTCATGTATTTTTAAACCCATCTCCTAGCACTGAAGATGTTATTTAAAAAAACAAAAACAAAAAAAAAAAGAAAAAAGAGAAAAAAAAACACAAAGAAGAAAAATACCTAATCTCTAATGTGTAGCAGTTACATATTTACCAAATAATGGACTCAAAAGAAATAGATGTTTGAAGAGTGCTTTATATATTAAAAATTGCTTTATGTTTTAAAAATGATCAATGTTTTGATTGTTTTACAAGGAAGAAAGACAATGGAATAACATACCCTCAAGTATGTTTTAAAAAAAATATATGAACATTGTGCTCCCTGCCTGCTTGATCAGGAAACTTGTGCATTACATTTTTTTTAATTAGCTTTTTAATGGTTTTATCGAAACAAAACACACACAAAAAAAAAAAAAAAAGAAAACCCTGCAAGATTGCAGATCAACAAAAGCTGGTTTTATAGAGGATCATGAACTATGCACAAACTGGGTTCAAGACTTTTTTTCTCAAGTTTAGTAGTGTATTTAGCTAAACAAACCTTCCTCAGAGTGATCGCATCTCATTGCCATTACATACATTCTATATATTTGATGTATGTATACCTGCATATGTATATCAAATATATGTGCCTGCGTGCGTGCGTGTGCGTGTGCGTGCGTGCACCCGTCATACGGCTTCTTATGCTGCCATTTAGCATTGAGTTGTAGAAAAACTCCTGATGTTTTTAACTTAGGGATGGAAGAATCTGTTCGTTTGTTTTGGTTTTTGTTGGGGGTTGTTGTTTTTTTAACTTTTATTTTGAATTTAAGATGTCTTTAACTCTGAGATTAAAAAACAAGTTTGTGGCTCTTAATGTTTTTCCTCATAGAATGTGATTGTTGAAGAACATGCACCGAAAGTTGCTTTCAAAAGTACAACGCTTTGTTGAATCTTAATAAATTGCAATTTTTTTCTTGGCTGTTCAAATTAATGTTATTTTAATTTTTCAGACAGATACTATCAATGTTTACTTTGTATGTGAAACTGGGAAAAATAGTTGTCCTGCCATTTGTAACATTCCCTGTCTCTTACCGTGTCCTCAGAGTTTACATATGTAACTAGTTATCTCAGAGTTTCAGTTGTTTGACTTGTAATGTTATCATTTCCTTTGTGATTTTATTGTTAACATTTAAATCTTACTAATAATGATTGAGATGTTCAGCAGAGCTCCGGGCTCTCCATCCATGTGAACCTGTCACATCCGGTAACGGTGACTGTCCGGGCTGCAGTGGGGCGAGGCCCAGGCCTGCTTAGCCTCGTGGCGGAAGACCACTGCTCACTTCCACGGCGGGCCACTGGACGTCAGAAGTAATCGGGGAGAAGAGCAATGAAGGTCTTTTGCGTGTTCTAATCACTTTATTCATTTATTTGTGTAAAATTGCCTGAGCTAATTTCTACAAAGTGTTGTGGACGAGCACAGTGGCACTTGGGTGCCGGCTGAAGCAGCACCATTCTCACTGCGGAATTTCAGGTGGCAGTTGGAAATCAGAACACTTCGGTCTGTTTTGTGCTAGGTCCATTCCTAGAACACTCACCCTGGCCTTAAATATGTTCAGTGTCTGTGCCTCTGTTTCATCAGCATTGTGTGTCGTCTCTGGAAGAGAATCCAAACACCAGCGGGACCCCTCACTCAGAGACTTAACAGAATGAGTGTCTTTTTCTGTCTCCACTCCTTTGAGCAAGGTCAAAGGTAGACCCTGCCACCTGCGGATCTGTTCCGTGTCCTATCAAGAAGATAGGACCTACCCTGCCACAGGCTGGCCCCTATGGGAAGGTGGTGAACTGCTGGCTCTGACCAACCTCTTGAGAGTGGAGAAAGAAAGCACTGAATGGGTCATACTCGGGAGAAGACATTAAAGACCAGAGGAAGGACGAACTCAGAGCTGGGACAGTCAAAGTGCACCTAACCTTCTAAACTGGTGTGAACCTGGAAGTGTTTGTTTTGTGCCTGGTGTGTCCAGAGCTACTGCAGGGGAGCAAGTTGCCAGGACCTGTTCCCTGGGAGGATGAGTTCAGTGCCTTAAGGATGTCCAAAGCATGTGGCAGGCTTCACAGAGGAGGTGGCAAGCAACATCTAGATTCGTGTAAGGTGCAGTCACTGGGTGCTGCAGCCTGGCTCGGTTGGCACATAGACTGCCCAGCACACACTAATTTTTTTTTTTTCCTTTTTGTCTTTTTTCGTGACCGGCAACAGGACCGCAACCCTCGGTGTCACGCCCGCACTGTGCTCAACCAGTGAGCGGACCAGTCTCTATATGGGATCCGAACTCTCGGCGGGAGCGCCACCGCACTCCCAAGCGCCGCACTCTACCGAGTGCGCCACTGGGCCGGCCCAGCACACACTAATTTACAAAAATATTCTGGGCAAGTTCTTTGACTTCATCACCTTAAGTAGCTTGTCGTGGCTTCAAGGTTCTTGGGAGGCAGGTGAAGTGGACTCAATAAACCACACCCAAGGGCTATGCCGAGAGGAAGGCGTCTCGGTGGATCTAGCCCAGAGGTCCCAGTCACTCACTTGCTGGGCTGCCCACCCACTTTTGCCCAGCAGCTCTCATGCCCAGAGATAGAGCCAGAAGTCGCCACCCAGGATCAGCACCAGCTACTCGCAAAGTTCCGTAGGCACCACCTGGCTGAGATCAGCCACAACAAGCCCAGGTAATCCAATCTGTTGGGCACCGTAGAAAACCCACAGAAGTCAGGTTTATGCCAAGTCAGCTCCAGGGACTGCGTCAGCCAGTGGCATCTGCCCCTGGACATCTGCATCACAGAGGAATGTCCCCACGTCCTCAGGAAGGGATGGTATTGGCAGAGCGTGGGCCCAGCTGGGGGCTGCTCATGGCCAGNGGCCTGCTTAGCCTCGTGGCGGAAGACCACTGCTCACTTCCACGGCGGGCCACTGGACGTCAGAAGTAATCGGGGAGAAGAGCAATGAAGGTCTTTTGCGTGTTCTAATCACTTTATTCATTTATTTGTGTAAAATTGCCTGAGCTAATTTCTACAAAGTGTTGTGGACGAGCACAGTGGCACTTGGGTGCCGGCTGAAGCAGCACCATTCTCACTGCGGAATTTCAGGTGGCAGTTGGAAATCAGAACACTTCGGTCTGTTTTGTGCTAGGTCCATTCCTAGAACACTCACCCTGGCCTTAAATATGTTCAGTGTCTGTGCCTCTGTTTCATCAGCATTGTGTGTCGTCTCTGGAAGAGAATCCAAACACCAGCGGGACCCCTCACTCAGAGACTTAACAGAATGAGTGTCTTTTTCTGTCTCCACTCCTTTGAGCAAGGTCAAAGGTAGACCCTGCCACCTGCGGATCTGTTCCGTGTCCTATCAAGAAGATAGGACCTACCCTGCCACAGGCTGGCCCCTATGGGAAGGTGGTGAACTGCTGGCTCTGACCAACCTCTTGAGAGTGGAGAAAGAAAGCACTGAATGGGTCATACTCGGGAGAAGACATTAAAGACCAGAGGAAGGACGAACTCAGAGCTGGGACAGTCAAAGTGCACCTAACCTTCTAAACTGGTGTGAACCTGGAAGTGTTTGTTTTGTGCCTGGTGTGTCCAGAGCTACTGCAGGGGAGCAAGTTGCCAGGACCTGTTCCCTGGGAGGATGAGTTCAGTGCCTTAAGGATGTCCAAAGCATGTGGCAGGCTTCACAGAGGAGGTGGCACTCACCCTGGGCATGGGAGGCCAGGCTGGGCTTTGACAGACCGGGAAATGCAGGGGGCAGGTGGGGAGCACAGCCTCAGCGGAGACCCAGCGTGAAGGCCTTGTGGGACTGGAGTGGGGACTTCCTGGTACCCATGGGTGAGGAGGAGGCTTGGTGTCTGGTTCAGAGCTGCCCTTTTTGTTTTTTAACTTCTGGCAACAACATGGAAGAGTGGTAAAGGCAGAAAGCAGGGTGCTCACAGTGGCCGTGTGATGTGCAGAGAAGGCCATTGAGCAAAGGAGGAGAAGGCAGAAGAAGGTGTCACAGCAAGGCCTGCCTCAAGTCATGTAAGACGAGGGCTGAGGGGCTGAGCACGTCAGCGGAAAGGGGAAAGCGGAGGCAGCGGGGTGTTTGAAGAATATTCTCTGCAGGGATAGTGCATTCGATGGACCAAGAAAACCTACGTACGATCGTGATGGAAACATGCAGTATTAGTAGCTTTGCACGTCAGTATTCTTTGTGTGGGACTGTCCCCTGAGTGGCAGCAAGTGTGGTCTGCCTGCGCAGCCATCGTGAAAACCGCATTTCCAAACTTCCCCCAAGTGGGCGGCACTACCTCAGGCCCAAGGGACTGTGATAATGCAGTGCTAGATGGGTCCCAGGCCAGGGGCTCTCAACCTTGGCCCACGTTAGAATTATCTGGATGTTTTTAAAATCCCAGTGCCAAGCACATCTAAACCAACTCAATCAGAATCTCTGGGGATAGATCCCAGGCACCAGTGGTTTGTTTGTTTTAAATCTCCCCGGTGTGCTCCATCATGCAGCCAAGGCCAAGAAGTGGTATCGTTCCACCTGAGCTATCAGTCAACCTCCCGTCCATTAGGATAGCAGTTTGCAATTTCCAAGTCTTCAGTTGATCTCATTGGCAATTATAGCTAGCTTTTACTTTTTCTCTTTTTCTCTCTAATTTAAGCAAAACCTGAAATGTGCATAGTACTAAGCACTTACAGGAGCTGTGTCACTTGAGGTGAGGAGCTGGGGCTGAGCCATCCAGCTAACTGATCAAAATGCAGGCCCCTGTGATAGCCAGCCCTCATGGCCCCACAGTGAGTCCAGAGATGAGAGGGTTGGCTCACCCAGCTGTGGAGCGGGCGAGTATGAAGCCTGTAGGGCAGGCTGCAGGCCGGAGACTCAGGCAGTGGCCAGTGCTGCCAGCTAGAGACAAAACTCCAGGAAACCTCAGTTTTTCCTCTTACGGCCTTCAAGCGATTGGATGAGGTCCACCCACATTGTCAAGGATAATGTTTACTTAAAATCAAGTGGCTGTAGGGCCGGCCCGGTGGCGCACTGGATGGTGCGCCGCTTGGGAGGCGCGGCGGCGCTCCCG
>NW_007727444.1:405338-406156 GCF_000696425.1 Galeopterus variegatus
TTGGCAGAGCGTGGGCCCAGCTGGGGGCTGCTCATGGCCAGTGGCACCTCCGCTCTGGGGCTGACCCTTTTCCAGGTTCCATTCTAGGATGAGGAGTGATGGGTCTATCACACTTTCTCTCCGTTTCCCGACCCACGGCTGTTCTTCCAACCCTGAGTCCAGCTCCTACCGACGTGGGACACTGGCACTGTGAATGACAGGCTAGTCCCCTCTTCCCTGTACCCGCTTCCTGCAGCCTCAGGTTTACAGCATCCCACGGCTTACTCAAATTCAGCCGGGCCAGATGTGGGGTCACAACCTCCACCCCACCCCCAGCCAGCCACAGGCAGCCAGAAGCAGGCACCCCTGCTCCACCAAGCCCTGTCAGGACTCCACGCTCGGGCGCTGGCTGCCCTTCTGCCTGGGAGGCTCTTGTCCCACAGCTCATCTGCAACTGAAAGGTCATCCCCTCTGAATCCCTCCCTAAAGTTGTCTCCCTCCCCCTGCCCCATGATAACTGCTAAAGCATCACCTGCTGGTTGACACAACCAGGACCAGCCTGGCTCCCCATGCGGATGTAAGCCCTCTCCTGGGCACTTTCCAGCTGTGGCGCAGCCAGCAGAGGGCGCCTCTGGTTCCCTGGCTGAAGTTCCCACGACCTGGATCTGGGGTTGGCCACAGGACAGCAGGAGGCAGGCTGTTGGGCACCTTGGCAGGCCGAGATCATAAGCACAGACTCCAAAGAAACAAGGCCATTTTGCAAAACTTATTTATTCACAATAAAGTCCAGGGCAGTCAGGGTCTACTGGGGGATGCCCAAACCCCACTTGCCCACCCTT
>NW_007727444.1:407111-408955 GCF_000696425.1 Galeopterus variegatus
GTCACGGCTGGTTTTACTGCCCACGTTTGTTTCACACACCACGCTCTAACCAACTGAGCAAACTGGCTAGTCCTCACCATAAGTTTTTGTTTTACGGTAGGGGCAACAATTCTGTTCTGTTTTACTCTATTTTACCAGCTTACATAATAATAATGCTCCGCAGCCCTTCTCAGGACCGCATTTTAAGCCCTGACAAAACCGTCATGACTCCCGAGGCTATAGAAGGCCCTAGAGAGAAGTGGGCTGGAAGGAGTCCAGGGTGGAGACAGCCAGCAGGACTCATCTCCAATGTATCTGTTTCTTTGCGGGGAGGGGCTGCTGTATGAAATCGCCACTTTTGTAGGTCAAAAGCAGTTTCACATGGTGCAGCCAACAGTGGCAGCTGTTGTGTCTGGGTGTCAGCACAGGCCCCACCACAGGCGCACCTCACATACGCCAGCAGTCCCGCCTCCACATGGGGAAACTGAGGCTGGGGGCCTTGCAGTCTCCACGAGGCCCAGAGAAAGGGACTGTATGCTTGACCCTGGGGTCCCCTGAGGCTAGCTCAGGGATCAACACCAGGTTGGTTCAGTGAATGATTAAATGAGGGACCTTATTCCGAGATGCTTCTAAATACAGGGCGTTAGCATCAGATGGCTGCTTCTGCGGGTGTCTGCTGCAGCCCTGGTGGCCCCAGCCCCGGACCTGCAGATGTGGTCTCTGGGGCCAGAGAAGGGTCTAGGCCCAGGAGCTCCCTGAGGAGTCAGCCTGACCCTAGCCCCCAGCCAGGTGGGGGGTCGAGGAAAGGGGAAGAAACAGGCCTGTGTGCTCGCATGTGCAGCACGTGACACAGAGGAAGGGGAGTGTGTGCCCCACGGCACACACACGGCTCTTTCATTCCCACTTTTCCTCCCTCCCCAATGGGACAATCTTCCTCCTTCCCCGGGTGCCCCACACACCTGAGGAGAGAGAAGCACAGAGGCAGGTGGGTTCCAGGAGGCCGAGGCCTCAGCAACTGGGCCGAGGTGGCCGCCCGCCCCAGAGAGGCCAGCGGCCGCTTCTCTGCCCAACCCACGGCGAGGTGGACGGCAGTGTCCAGCCCCGGCCCCACCCCTCCCCTCCCGGCCCACACGGAGTGGCCCTGTCCCCCCAGGGCCCCTCACCTGCTCCCCTCCTTCCTCTCGTAGACGGAGTGAAGCTTGTTGATTAAGAAGATTTTGTCCTCTCCTTCCTGGAAAGGCCAGAACACACAGGGTGAGAGAACAGAAGTCGTCCCCCCAGTGGTCTGTCCAGAGCCGCCCTGTTCCAGACTGCATTGGGGGAGCGTACGAGGTGCATTCGGCATCACAAGCAGCAACAAGTTAAGAGAAGAGGTGAAAGAGGCACCAAAACAAGGACTAGGACAAACCAAGAGCCACAAAGTGGGCACGTGTGAACCCAAGCTTCCCAGTGGCCAGGGTGAGAAGGGAAATGTGGCCAGTGCAAGCGAGGTCCCCAGGGCCAGCCTCACTTGACTGAAAACCGGACCTGCCACTCAGTAACTCTGCCTTGAGCACATTACCTACTCTCTGACCTCAGTGTCACCATCTGTGAAAGGGAGATAATAACACAGGGGGACTTCAAAAAGTTCATGGAAAGATGCATATTATCTTTCAATTCTAAAAACTTTCAACACAGTTTCTTCATGAGCTGTTTGAAGTACCCTCGTAGAAGTCACAGGACTGCACTAGTTTCCTATTGCTGCTGCAGCAAATGATGGCACACATTCGTCATCTGTCTCTTCTGGGGGTCAGAGTCCACACAATGGGTCTCACTGGGCTAAAGTGAAGGTGTCAGCAAGGCTGGTTCCTTCTGGAGCCTCTAGG
>NW_007727444.1:409944-412385 GCF_000696425.1 Galeopterus variegatus
TGTGTGTGTGTGTGTGTGTGTGTGTGTGTGTGTGTGTGTGTATAATTTTACTAAACCATACTAAAACAATGGTGTCAGATAAAATTGTGATTCAACTTTGGTCAGCACTATAAGTATTTGTATCTATTATGATAAGAATTTCATAATTGTGATTCATAAAATAAATTGACAGCATTGTGGATCTTGCTGTCTATTCTTAATAAATTTCTCCATGGTCAGAAAATTGTTTTTGTAATCATTTAAATATCCCTTAAATGAAAATTCCATTTCATTGGAAAGGACTAAAGTTCAGAGAGTTCACAAAAGTTCATGGAAAGATGCATATTATCTTTCAATTCTAAAAACTTTCAACACAGTTTCTTCATGAGCTGTTTGAAGTACCCTCGTAGAAGTCACAGGACTGCACTAGTTTCCTATTGCTGCTGCAGCAAATGATGGCACACATTTGTCATCTGTCTCTTCTGGGGGTCAGAGTCCACACAATGGGTCTCACTGGGCTAAAGTGAAGGTGTCAGCAAGGCTGGTTCCTTCTGGAGCCTCTAGGGGAGAGTCTGTTTTCCTGCCTCGTCCCCTTTCCAGAGGTGTCCGCATTCCTTGGCTCGTGGCCCCTTCCTCCAGCCCCAAGGCCGGCAACAGCACATGAGTCTTTTCCCCTTGCTTTACTCTGACTCTGCCCCTGGCCCTCGTGCCTCCCTCTTTCACGTATAAGCACCTGAGATTCCACTGGGCCCATGCAGATAATACAGGATAATCTCAAGCTCAGCTAATGAGCAGCCTTAATTCCATCTGCAACCCTAATTCCCCCTTGCCATATAACTAACACATTCCAGTGATTAGGTCATGGACATCTTTGGGGCCAGTACTGGGCTGGCCCAGGACTCTTTTGACAATGAAATGTGGAAAGCATATAAAGCATTTAGCACAAAGTGGACTCAGCAGTCAATACTTGGGCTGGACTGGTATTCCTTGTGGGGAGACTTCACAAAGAGAAAAGAGCAATTTTGTCAGGAGCCAAGCAGATTCGTCCTGGGCACCTGGTAACCTGGCTTGGCGCGGGAGTACCCCTTAGAGTACCTACGAAGACAGACCTCAGGCTCCTCAAGCTACATCCCCCCACATCATTCCTCATGGTTGAGATGCTGGTGGTACAAAAGGGCTGTGCACTTGAGCTTAGCTGCCCTGCCCAGGCCCAGGGAAAGTCGCTGGGGCACCAGCCAAGCTCAGACCTATAGCCCCAAAGACTTGGAACTGGGTGGGGGCAGGAGCTCAGCGTGGTGGACACTGTGCAGCCAGGGTCCACCTGGAGAACAGTCCTTCTGACCCCAGAGAAATGGAGGGCAGAGGCTGGCAACTTTGTGAGCAAGTTCAGTGTGTGCGTGAGCGAGTGAGTGAAAAGGAGAGTGCAGCGGACGTGCCCCGGATGCGCTGTGGCACCGGGAGGCCGGGCGAGTGAAAGTAGTTGGACTTCCGGTCAAGATGGCGGAATAGACGGTCCCTAGCATCACTCTCTCCCACAAATCAACCGATTTAAACTATAAAAATATAACATCAAGTGCATATGGAATGGGGAGACGTCCAGCGGGGGAGGCAGAAGCTCCACGGAGACCACATGCCCTGCGGGGCCGCCATCGCACGATCTGGCAGATAGGCTTCACCGCCGCCACCCGGCTCCATTACCAGCCCAACCCACTGCACACAGAGTGGGGAGACATCCGGCAGGGGAGGCGGAGGCTCCGCAGAAACCACACACCCTGTGGGGCTGCCACTGCGTGATCCAGCAGGTAGGCTTCACCGCAGGCACCCGGCTCCATTCCCAGCCTGGCCTAGGGCGCTAAGAGAAGGGAGACGTCCGGCAGGGGAGGTGGGAACTCCACGGGGACCACACTGCTGCCACGTGATCCAGCAGCCCGGCCCAATGCATATGGAGCACAGAGACGTCCAGCAAGGGAGAAAGAAGCTCTGTAGAGTCCACACACCCTGTGAGGGGGCCGCGGCCGTGCGATCTAGCAGCAGGTAGGCTTCACTGCTGCCACCCGGCTCCATCCCAAGCCCGGCCTAGCACGCACAGAGCAGGGAGACATCCTGCAGGGGAAGGGGAAGATCTGCAGAGACCACACGCTCTGCGGTGCCTTGGCACATCCCAGCAGCCCGGGCCAGAGTGCACAGAGCAGGGAGAAGTCTAGCATGGGAGGTGGAAGCTCAGCAGAGACCACACACCCTGCGGTACTGCCCTGTGATCCAGCAGCCCGGCAGAGTCCAACCTAACCAGAGAGGTGGCTCCCTGAAGAGGCCCAAGACCCGAGGCAACCACACACGCAAGGCACTAGTGGCCAACTGAGCAGTCACTGAGGTAGCCATACCAAATTGGCAACCACAGCAACATCTTAGTCAGTCAATAGTGTCAAACCTGTGGACTGTGAAACCCCCTGCCACAATGAATA
>NW_007727444.1:414179-415626 GCF_000696425.1 Galeopterus variegatus
GGGTTCCCCTCAGACAGGACACAACACGGGTCTCAACTCGCTTCCCACCATCTTGGGCGGAAGCAGCCCGGAAACGCACTGCCGACCGGAAGTGTGTCCTTATCATAGAGACGGAAGGTAGAGAGACGTCCTCGACTTTGAATCTGGGTCCTCCAAGGCGGTCTTAAAGGGACCGCAGCCAGAGAGGNCTAAGGAAACTGAATGAGATACAAGAAAACTCAGCTAGACATCATGATGAAACGAGGAAAACACGACCTGAAAGAGGAAATGTACAACGAAATCGATGCCCTGAAAAAAAATGTAGCAGAACTTGCCAAACTGAAGAAATTATTCAGCGAAATAAAAAACACAACAGAGAGTTTCAGCAGGCTTGTGGAAGTTGAAGAGAGAACCTCTGAACTTGAAGATGGGCTGTTTGAAATAACACAAGAAGACAAAAAAAAGAAAAAAGAATCAAAGGCATTGAACAAAATCTGAGAGAGATATCAGACAACCTTAGGCGCTCAATTATCCGAGTCATGGGTATTCCAGAAGGGGAGGAAAAAGGAGATTGCATTTCACATAAACATTGAATATATTTTTTCAGTCTAAGTGTGTCCCAAATATTGCATTCTATACTTTATCTGGCAGCCCTAACTGCAAGGCAAAAGCCACAGTACCCCTCCGCACAGTAGAAAGTACAAAATGGTACCGTCCACCCCCTCCCCTGCCTGCCCCCTTTCTCTTTTACAAGAAGCCTCAAGGTTCCAGAGAAAACGAATCTTTTGGCGTTTCCACTTGTGCAGAACTCCCCATTCCCATGACCTAATTCAATCCCCGCCCTGGAATTACATCACCCCGCTCTTGGCGCCAACATACCTATATAAGCTCTGCTGCCCATGCCTGGTGCTGTCCCATTTTCAGCGCAGCCCTGGGCGGCCTGCCACTCTGAGCACAGCCTGTGACTGCAAGTTCACAACCCAGGAAAGACTTCTCCTGGGAGTTTACTTTAGGTCAGGGTCAGGCTGCCAGGTACAAGGCTGCACCCACAACAGGCAGGTTCAACAACACAGGAGCCTTTCCCCAGACCCTCTGCCTCAGAACACTCCATGCNAACACATGCAATGTGCCTGTTGTCCCATGCACGTTACTTGAAAGTTGACTTGGCTTGTTTGAAGGTTCTAGCAGCGGAGCGCAGAACTTGCCACCCAGGATCAGCACCAGCTACTTGCAAAGGTCCGTAGGCACCACCTGTCTGAGATCAGCCACGACGAGCCCAGGTAATCCAATCTGTTGGGCACCGTAGAAAACCCACAGAAGTCAGGTTTATGCCAAGTCAGCTCCAGGGGCTGCGTCAGCCAGTGGCATCTGCCCCTGGACATCTGCATCACAGAGGAATGTCCCCACGTCCTCAGGAAGGGATGGTATTGGCAGAGCGTGGGCCCAGCTGGGGGCTGCTCATGGCCAG
>NW_007727445.1:0-46220 GCF_000696425.1 Galeopterus variegatus
CATAATAATCATATACATTGTATATTGACAAAATAAAAATTTAACGAAAAAAAAAAAAAGACCCTGGCACCTTCTCTCTCTCTCTTGCTTCCTCTCGCCACGTGATCTGCTCGTACCCACTGGCTGCCTGCCACTTTCTGCCATGAGCAGAAGCAGCCTGAGGCCCATGCCAGATGCAGCTGTCCCAGAATCATAAGCCAAATAAACCTCTTTCCTTTATAAATTACCCAGTCTCAGGTGTTTCTGTTATAGCAACACAAAACGGACTAAAACACTGTGTGCCATCAGAGTGCCCTATACTTCAAGTTTGCAGCACAGCTCAAACTGGTACTATTAAGCTCATTCTGGGGCAGGGAGCGGGGGTTTCATTTGATGCTTATCTCCCCAGCAGACTGCCAAATCCATGAGAACTGAGGCCATGTTTGCTTGCCTAAAGTGTTGCCCCAGCACCTAGTACAGTCCCTGACCTGACACAGAATTGGGTGTTGCTATTCGTTAAGTGTGGTTTTACACAAAGTCCTGGAATTTTACATGTACATGCACATTTCCCAGATACACTGACACACATAAGTATATTTTACACATAATCACAGAGACCCAGTCACAAACACAGACACAGACGTGTATGTGCACAGACACTACCCAATGCCTATGTATTTAAAACTTCTGAGTCGATTTCCACCAACCTGAAAGAAAAGAAAGGTGGGGGAGAACATCTCAAACTAGGCAACTCGGCCTAAAGATATGGGCTACATTTCTTTATTTTGAAGGTGCTGCCTGCTTTTGCTTCATTTCCTTTGCTACCTTTGACTTGAGTCAGCTATCTGGAGCATTCCCCTCTCTGTTAGAACTTGTAACTCTGGATAATGGGCCAGCAAAGAGTGCCGGCAAGGTCTTACTACCCTGACTTGCATGCAAAGCCTGGCTCACAGAGCCTGTAGGACAAGTCCTGTCCTTGGAGCCCTACCTCATCTCCACAGGTTTCGTCTTTTGAATGGCTTAATAGTAGATTTTGGAGGGGTGTTGGGTTTCTTTTTCCCAAGGGAGTTGGCGTGGCCTGCTGTCACTGCTATCAGCTTATTCTTGGGGACTTGGGGTTAGGAAGATAAATGTTCCAATATCACCAGCTTCTCTCTAAGCCTATCTGAACCTCTCCCCCTATTCCTACCAGGATAGGTAGGGTCCTCTTCTCCCCCGCTTCCCCTTCTGTCTCGAGCCCTCCACGTGCCTGTTTTCTGTGTCCTGGAACAGAGAAGGCACTCCTGCTTTTTTGATTCCATAGCCCCATTTAATGATGAATGAATGAATCTATCAAAAAATATGTGTTGAAACCTACAGCACATATCCGCACCTCCTCTATTGTCTTGACCTTGCTTATTACAGTTTTGGACCATAAAATGTGTCCTTATAGGCTTTATAGGCTCTGGAACAAGATAGACCCAGTTTTGAGTCCAGGTTCTACCACTTTTCAGCTGTGTGACCTTGTCAAGTTGCCTAGTGTCTCTGTGTCTCAGTGCTGTTGGTCGAATGTATCCCTCAAAATTTCATGAATTGGAAGCTTAATCCCCAATGTAACAGTGTTAACTGGGCAGGAAATCCAATTATGGTATTTGAAACGTGGGGCCTTCAAGAGGTGATTAGATCGTGAGGATTGTGACCTTGTCAATGGAATGATCCATTCTTGGAGTAATGGGTGTGGTTCTGATGTCTTTAAAAGGAGAGCAAGTGAGGAGGGTCAGCTCTCTCTTGCCCAGACTGTTTCTCTTGTCATGTGCACCCTGGTCACCACGAGACCCGGCAGGTAGTTCCCACCAAGAACAAGGCCTGCAGCAGATGTGTTCCCTGGACTTTGGACTTCCTAACCTCCAAAACTGTAAGCAATAAATTTCATTTCTTTATAAATTACCCAGTTTCAGGTATACTGTTATAAGCAATAGAAACAAACCAATACACTCAGTGTATTTTCTGTAAAATGAGATCTGTTGAGGGATTAAATGAGATAATGTCAACCAGATGCAGAGCCCAGGCCTGGTGTGCAGAGTAAGAAGTAGTTCCTTCCCTACAGTTGGACACTGGACATTCACAACAGCCTGGTGTCTCTGTTTGGCAATGTGGGGTCATGGTCAAGAGCACTGGTTTTGAATGTTTGCTTTTTGGATTAGCCCTTTCTGGTTGGGGAGCTTTGATGAAATCACTTAAGTTGCTCGGGATCACACAGCCAGCAAGTTGACTGAGCTGTGACTCAAACCCAGATCCTCCAGCCTTTCTACTGTACGACGTGGCCTCTCTTCACCAGAGAAAATGTAGAATATCAAGAAGTGGCCAAAACACTTCTGCCATCAAGACGTCGTTTGGGAAAATGTGACTTTGGGTCCCTGCAGTTTGCTGCATGCTCATTGCTGGTTATTCCAGCCCAGGTTTGAGAGACCATGGACTATTCACTGGGCTGCCCTTTGCCAGGTTCCCAGGCTCTGCTTCTCTCCTCTCCCCAACCCTTGAGCAACTTGTCCCTGGCACCTACAAGCCCCTCTCTTGGGGCCTGGAGTCCAGCCCAGTCCAGTTCAGCTCTGTGCATCAAGAGTTTTGAAGAGAGGCAGCCTTTGTCAGGCTCTGTGGGATTCTCCCTTCACTTTCCCAGAACTAAGAGGGGCCAGGCCTGGGACTCTCCCATGGTCAAAAAAGCTGCTCCAAGGATCTTGAAGAGGCTGGCAGAGGGGCAAGCTTTTCTAAGTTCCATTTTACCAGGCTGTTAAGACTGCTCGGCCTAGTGCCTGGTGTACACTTAGAAAACAGAGCAAGCACTATGATTGGTATTAAGAGAAACTTGAATGGAAAAGACAATTTAGTCCTAAGACAAAATCACTCAGAACTTTTGGATGAAATTTTCCATTTTTTAAAAATGTTGGCAATTTGAATGAGAAACACAACATAAAGTGTTTAGGGCCCTTGTCCTTGTCATAACTTCATTCCAGCAGAACATGAGTCTCTTTGGTGGTTTGGAGAATATGGCTGCCACATCTTGAAGGCATTCACAGGGCCCAGAAAAATCACAGAGGGGTCCAGTCAACTTAGTGGCTGAATTGGAGGTCTGCTTCATAGAGTAGCAATTTTGGAGACTGTCTGGTTTTCTGTTTGTTTGCTGTTGATGTTTTGGTGTTGCCTGCCTTTGGGGGTTTGCAGCAGACCCTTTTTATCTTGACAGAATTCTGCTCTGCTGCCATCTACGAGCATGTTCCCCACCCTGCAGTGTCGGAACTGCCTGTTAGGGTTAGAACAGGAGTCAACAAGCTACCAGCACTGGCCATGCATACATGCTTAGTTTCTGTCCACTATGGGTTGGGGCAATGGACTGTGGAAAGGGGAGAGTGACTTCCATGCCCTCCGCCCTACCCCACATTTTTATTTTGCAGCTTCTTTATTGTTAAAGGAGGGAGTGGTGGTCACCATTGTGACTGTATCTCTTCTGCCTCCGGAGCAACACCCAAAGGTGGACGTCCTGAGCAGGAGTGGGCAGATGGTGGCCCTCTGTGCCCGTGCTGGGTAGAGCAGAGGATCTGGATGGCATCTATGGCCATTCCACAGCTGGATTGCCCAGTTGCTAGGAGTAGGGGTCTGGGTCTTACTTCACCTTTATGAGCTACGTGACATTGGGCAAGCCACTCTACATCTCTGAGTGCCCACTTCCTTTTATGCGAAAAGGATGTCCATAGTATTGCCACCTGAGTGTTAGCAAGAGAGGTAAAGACTACATGCTCATAAGGCTCTGAGCTTGGTAACTGGGATATACCAAGTGTCTAAGTGGGGTTGTGAATTTATGCCCATGCAACTTTTCACACATGCAAAGAAAAAGGTTGCTTCATCACCTTCTTGCTCATGAGTCTCCACTTTGTTGGGAGAGGCAAGCTTGACCCTTGCTGATTGATGGTCTCATTGGGTTTAAAGTCTCCTTTTTAAAGTCACACCTGGAGGTAAAAATGCCCCTTCTGGGCACTACTTTCCAAGATGGCGTCCCTGGCAGGCCCAGGTCTCCAGCCCCGTCCCCAGCCACTGCTGGGCTTTCGGACCCCCACCATCTTGGACCTAGTGCTGAGCCCAAAGCAGGGCTCCTCACAGGCTCTCAGACAGGGAGTGAGCACAGGCCTCTTATTGTCAGCTTTCCCAAACCACCTCCCTGACGTGTCACTTGCCCACACATAGCTCTCACAGGACTCTAGTCCTGAGCAGGGAGGTGAGACGTGCACGCCTCTTTCTTTCCTCCTTCTATCATCCCTCTGGTCTGGAGTGGAGTGGGAAGGCTGAGGGGCGTGGAGTGCTCTTTGTCATCACATCCTGAATTTCTGCTACTCTAGGCATGTAACAAAATGGGCGTGGTTCTTGATGTGATAAGGGGAACTGCATCAATCGGGGTGCCACCAGAGAGACAGAAACACGCACACACACGCACACACACACAAACATGCACAGAAATGTTTGTAGCAGCATTATTCATACAAGCCAAAAAGTGGACACAACCCAAATGTCCATTGACGGATGGATGGAGAAACAAACGTGGTCTATCCACACAACGGAACAGCACTCAGCCGAAGGAAGGAAGGCAGTGCTGGTGCACACTACGACTCAGATGGACCTTGAAAACATTGTGTTAGGTGGGAGAAGCCGGACACAACAGTCCACCTATTATTTACTTTAATTCATTTGAAAGCCCAGAGTAGGCAAGTCCATAAGGACAGCAAGTAAACAAGTGGTTGCCAGACGCTGGGGCCACGGAGGCACAGGGGGATGGTAGGTAACGGGTACAGGGCTCCTTTTCGTGGTGATGAAAATGTGTGCATGCATGCATGTGTGTGTGCGTATGCGTGTGTGTGCGTATGCGTGTGTGTGCGTGTGTGTGCGCGCGCGCGTGTGCATGTGTGTGTGTGTGCATGTGCACGCGCGTGTGTGTGCGTGTGTCTGTGCCTGTGTGTGCGTGTGCGTGTGCGTGTGTGTGTGTGAAATCTGTATGAGGACTTTGTTGTGAGTGTGTGCGAGTGTGTGTGCGTATGCGTGTGTGTGCGTGTGTGTGCGCGCGCGCGTGTGCATGTGTGTGTGTGTGCATGTGCACGCGCGTGTGTGTGCGTGTGTCTGTGCCTGTGTGTGCGTGTGCGTGTGCATGTGTGTGTGCGCATGTGTGCACGTGTGCACACGTGTGCCCGTGCGTGTGTGCATGTGTGTGCGTGCGTGTGTGCATGCGTGTGTGTGCATGTGCGTGTGTCTGTGCATGTGTGTGTGCGTGCGTGTGCGAGTGTGCGCGTGTGCGTGTGTCTGCATGTGTGTGTGCATGTGTGTGCGTGTGCGTGTGCGTGTGTGTGTGTCTGTGCACGTGCGCGTTACAAGGAACGGCTGCGTGCTTGTGGGGGCTGACTGGGCAAGTGTGAAATCTGCGGGGCAGTCAGGCAGGCTGGAGACCCAGGAGGGAGTTGATTCTCAAGGCAGAATTTCCCTTTCCCGGGGGAAAACAGCCTTTGCTCTGAAGGCCGCTCAGCTGATTGGCTGAAGCCCACCCAGATTTTCTAGGATAATCTTCCATACTTAAAGATGCCGAGCACCGCTATAAGGTACCTCCGCAGGGACACCTACATTAGTGTGTGATGGGATCACTGGGGAACTAGAGCCTGGCCAAGGCCACACATCAAACTGACCATCACAGGATCCAAAGGAATTTAGAAGAAAATCTTTTATCTGTAAATACAGCCTGGCTTTCAAGACTATTGTCTGGTTGCAGACACGAACATACTATTTTGGGCATCAAAAGCTGACTCTGTGTTTCTTGATATGTTCTTCCTGTGACCGTTTTAGCCTTCCCGTTATCTCTGGAAAATTGCGGGGGAATATTGCCCCCCGAATATTGTGGATAGAATATCATCCACAAGGAAATGTAAATAAGAAAAACACATGAATAAATTTTGAGTGGGACATTTTGCCTAAGGAATGACATTTTTGTCTTTACAGTGATAAATCATCCCAGTGAAGAAGAAACAAAAGAGGCATCGAGTTACCATTTGAAAAGAGCACGTACAGTGGGTGCGTGGTGGGGCTTGTCCCCGGGCATGGTGGGCACAAACTGTGGGAGAGGTGCCAGGAAGGCCAAAGTTGAGAAGGAGACGAGCGAAGTGGAAGATGCCCAAGACAGAGCAGGGGGTGTGCTGTCAGCCCTGCTTGGCACTAGGTGACCCTGGAAGGGATGGGACTGTTGCTTCAAGAGGCAGGTGTCATAGGACCAGCTGCTAGACGTGGAAGAAACTACTCAATTCTTATTTTTCTTCCCATCCAAGAGACAATCAATCTCACACTGTGCAGGATTCAGCTAGTGTCACCAGGTGGGCACGGCCACCCAAGAAAGAGAATGGAGGGCGGACGGGGGGTGGCATCTGAATCCCTCAGGGACTTCTGCCTCCAGGTTCAGGCAGATCCTGGCTCACCATTGCATGTTCCTGGAAGGCTGGAGGAGGGAGGCACAGGGAGAGAGAGCAGTGTGGTCATCTGTGCACAGAAGACTTGTTTTTCATGCCAGCAAATGCAAAAAAAGTGTTTCTCAACTAGATGCTTGGCTGGGCCTCCCTTGGGCCACACTACCCTCTCCTGTCTTGCAGGCCTCTGCCCCACAACCTGGTGACCCCTCTGAGCCAAGGCCCCAGCCGGATGCTTTGATCCTGGCAGTGCAGCCAGTGCCAGGCCCCGCCCAGAGGTGGGCAGCCAGGAGCTTGGCCTGTGCATTCCAAGCCCCTCGAGGTGGACTTGCTAGGGAGGCAGTGAGGACCCCAGGAGAGGAGGGTGGCTGGGACTGTCAAGCACCGTTCTACAGGCTTCACGTGTGCTGACTCTTCCTTTTTAAATTTAGTTCAATGGCAAAGGACATTTGGTTTAGTTTTTTTGATGATCAGCCTACTTCAAGGAACATAACATTTTTGGTTTTTAAAAAAAGTTTTGTTGAGATATAATTCACATAACATACAATTTACCCATTTTAAGTGTACAATTCAATGGTTTTAAGTGTATTCACAGAGTTGAGCAACCATCACCCCAGGCAATTTTAGAATATTTTCATCACCACGAAAAGGAGCCCTGTGCCCGTTACCTACCGTTCCCCCTGTGCCTCCGTGGCCCCAGCGTCTGGCAGCCACTTATCTATTTGCTGTCTCTATGGACTTGCCTACTCTGGGCTTTCAAGTGAATTAAAGTATATAATACGTGGACTTTTGTGTCCGGCTTCTCCCACCTAACACAATGTTTTCAAGGTCCATCCAAGTCGTAGTGTGCACCAGCACTGCCTTCCTTTTTGTGGCTGAGTGCTGTTCTGTTGTGTGGATAGACCACGTTTGTTTCTCCATCCATCCGTCAATGGACATTTGGGTTGTGTCCACTTTTTGGCTCTTATGAATAATGTTGCTACAAACATTTCTGTGCATGTTTGTGTGGACATTTGTTTTTGTTTCTCTTGGCTCTATACCCAGGAGTGTCCTGTGGTAACTCTATATTTAATCTTTTGAGGAATGTGTTTGTTCTTTGACTCCTCACAACAGACCTAGGAGACGACGTTAGTATTATTTTCATTTGGCAGATGGGGAGACCGAGGCACAGAGAAGCTAAGCGACTTGCTGACCTGCCCAAGGTCCCACAGCTGATGAGTGGTGGAGCCGTGACCAGAGCCCAGGGGCTCTGGCGTCAAAGCTGCAGTGCTAACCTGCTGTCCTGTGCTGTCCCTTGGCTCACAGACTGCATTCAAGTCCCATGAGGCCTGGGGGCAGCTGCGTCTTTGCCTTTGGCCCGAGTCCAAGCTTGTCGAGTCCTCCCACTGCTGCTTGCAGGCCAGGGTGGTCAGCGTGCCAAGTCTGTTCCCTTTGTCTGCAGAGGGGCTTTGCAGCCACAGCCACTTAGAAGGAGGCAGGGCCCTGGGCAGGCAGCAAGCAGGGTGGGCCAGGACTCTGCATGACACTTTGAAAAGGACATACATTTCCTCATTTGTTGCTGACTGTGGCCATGTTATTGAGAGATTGATTTGTCAAATCCAAGGGTGACGCGACCCAGAGAAGAGAAATGACGATGCTGCATGTCCATGAAGGTGGCACGCCATGTGCCTCACAGCTTCAACGACCACTGATTTCAATGTATGGAAAACCAGTAGACGCCTCAGCGGCCATGGCGAGGCTCCCAGATCTTCTCGTGGGGAAGCCTCCACCTGTGGCCATACAGGGAGAGGGGGTTGAAAAGAAAAGGAGAAAAATGCACTTTGGAAGGAAAGAAATGGAACTGGCCTGAGCCTAGGGAGGTGGCCTGGAGGCTGGAGCTGAAGCCAGGCAGATGGCGCCAGTGTAAAAACCTTCTGCAGTCTGGGATCTGCAAGGCCTTGTGCCTAAATTAACAGCTCCTTGAAGGCCGTGCCTGAGATCCTTTCAGACATGGGCCAGGCCAACTGTGCTGGGGGCAGAGCTCCCCCATTTCAGGAATGCACAGCAGTGAAAGCAGGAGCCCCTCTCGCTTTTACCCCAGGGACAACCTCTGGTAACAGCCTGGGGTACCCTCCTCCCGATGGGCAGACTGTGTTACTACGGGCAGCAAGAACTCTTCCAGAGATACCAATCTTGGTGTGCATGTGTGATCTCCCTACGCTACCCTCACCCCCGATTTCAAACAGGGAGCCTGGCCCCGCTTCTCCAGGCACCCCTGCCTCAGGGGAGGTTTAGGGGACAAGCAATAGTGTCCTGTAATCCCCTCTCCTTCCTGTCAGTGCAAAAGCAGGTGGAAGGGATGGTGACGGTGTGGGAGGGGACAGCAGGGACCCACTTCAGTGGGTCTCAGGCCTGGGAGTTGGTTGGGGGTTCTTGCTCTACACTTTCTTTTTAAGCAAAACTGAATTTTAATGGTAGGTTCCTTTAAACACATGTGTTTGGTACTAAGAATGGTAAGACAATTGGTATGGAGCAGAAAAATATGTACTTGATTGCAATCGTGTTTCACCTCAACAATAGGATGTCGAATCGCCAATATCTATTTCCACATCCCTTTGCCCCAGCAATCTTCCACTTCCTAACACGTATTCCTAACACGGGGCCTTGCCTTACTGGCTTTAGAATCTGAAGATACATATGTGGAGTGCCAGAGAATAGTCAATCCTTAAAATGCAACGAAGCATATTAAAATCCAAAAGGCATCCGAACTACGTAGATCACTTTAAATTGTAGATTACATGGAAGGGAGAATGATCTGAGAACAGGGCAGCTTCCATCTCGGAAACCTGCCAGCTTGCCCCATAGCAATCCTACGATTGCTGGTGGAAAGTTTTGGTGCTGGCACTGAAATGGAACCAAATCTGCTGCCAACAAGATTCTTTGGCATAATTCTGCATCTTGTTGCTACTTGCCCATTCCTCGCTGTTTTCAGTTCCTGGAAGTATCTTTGCAGTGCAGTATGGACCTTCACCCCTGCATCTCATCTGATCTCCGTCCGATGAGCAAGACAGAACTTTAAACCCAAATCTCAGATGCCTCACAGTTTCCCTTGCACAGAGATGCCGAGTCCCACTCCTGCTACCTTGTCAGTTGGATCTTTTCCTTGTCCTGCTGTTGGAACAACTCATAGTTAGAGAGGGTGGTAGTTAGTAGTAGGGCTGATAGTCAAGTTACTGAGGTCCTTAGTCGACATTCCTGAGGAGGATGAGTGTTTTCCTCCCCCTAACGTTTGAAGAATAATTCATGAAATAATGATATTCAAAATTAAATCTGAATTTATTGTGATAACGTAAATGGTGAGTGAGGGTTAAAGGCTGAGCATTTTCAGCGTCCAGAGTAACAATGTCTCCTCCACTGGCCTTTTCGTTGGATCTCCTCTTCCCTGTCCCACTCTTGGGGCAGGGTTTTTGGTGGAGAGTCAAGTTACTGTGGGCCTCTCTTGGCATTTCTGCGGACAAAGGGTGAAAAGCTGTTGTGTCTTTCTGAAAACTTTTTTTTTTCTTTGGGGGAATCTGGGGAGCCTCAGGAGCTAAGATTGTGTTCAGGTTCTGTGGTGGGTCCATGGAGGTCCAGTCACAGCTGGAGGCTCCTCTTGGGTCTTTGGGTCTGAAGAGGAGGGTGATTCTCGAGGCTCTGCTATAGGTACGAGCTGGCCTGGAAGGGATTCCAGCCTACTTTGAGCAATGGAACCCGGACTTCCAACAAATGGCAAGTCCTGTGTGCTTTTTAACAGCTCCATAAAATCCCATCATGAACCAGTCCCTATTTGGGATGCTTGAGAATTTTCCAATTGTTCGCTAAGTCAAACAATTCCGTAAGCAAGTTTTCTCTATAACAGATTCCTATCATGTGAAAAGCCAAACTACTTCCCCCTCAATCCTGGAGTTTAAAATCCAGACTTCTGGGCCATATCCTAGCCCCACTAAATGATAATCTTTGAGGTTAAGGCCTAGGGAAGGCATAGTTCTCAAAAGCTCCACAGGTGGTTCCGATGTACAAGCAAAGTTGAAACTCTCCTGAGAATTGCCAAACAGCCCCCACTAAAGTTACGTGTGTTTGTCCTCCAACCAGCAGTGAAGGAGAGAGAGGCCCTGTGGACCTGACTATTAACAGTGGTTGCATTTGGGGCCAATCTGACATGACAGAGCATCGTGGGCCTGATTGGCATTGCTTCCTTTATAAGGGAGGTTTAGGATCCTCTACGCGTTCATTGGCAATTTTTACTTCTTCTAGTAACTGATTACTCATGTCCTCTGCTCATTTCTTCCTCATTGGGTAGTTCGTCTTTTTCTTATTGATTTGAAAGAGCTCTACTTTTACTTTTTATGTAGTACATACAACAGAATCAATGTTTATCAAGGTAAAGAAGATGAAATGGAAACAATATAAAACAGAACAATCTCAGAAATATTCAGAATACAGGGATAATTCAGGTGAGCAGAACAGCTGAGCAACTAATCACTCAGTGATCAGTTTTGGCAAAATGTTGTCAGAACAGGTGAACCAATCTTCTTGGTCACTTCATGTGTCGAGTGGCTGTTGAATTCTCCCTGTGGTTTTGTGCTAAACTGTGCTGGCTTCTGGAAAAGTGGTGGTAGGAAAATTGAACACCATTCCTCTTCCTCTTCCCAAATCCAAACTTGGTCTCTGGCCTTTATCTTCCACCTCAGATTGCTACATTTGTACTCAAAAAGCACTTCTGCACACTTGAAAATTATTTTTCCCCAATATTTTATTGTGACAATTTTCAAACATTCAGAGAAGCTTGAAGAAATGTACAGTGGACGCCCATAGGCCCCCTTCCGAGGTTCTGCCACCAACATGTGCTCTGCTCGCGTTATCTATCTCTTTAGCCATCTGTCTGTCTGTCCATCAATCGTCTTTGTTTATTTTATGTGCTTCACAGTAAGTTGCAGGCATCAGTACACTTCACCCCTAAGCATTCCAGCAGATCATTAACTAGATTCAATATTTGTTTGTTCTCCTATTGTAGGTAAAATTTGCTCACAAGGAGACGGACAGATCTTAAGTGAACCATTCTCTGAGTTTTGGCAAATGCATACACGGCTGTGTAACCCACATTCCTGTCAACATACAGAACCTACCATTGCCCCAGAAAGTTCTCTTGTGCCTCTTTCCAGTCAACCCCCATCCCCGCCCAGAGGGTCCCACCGTTGATTTTTTTCCATAGATTATTTTTGCCTATTTTAGCACTTAATATAAATGGAATCATACAGTATATGTGCTTTCGTGTCTGGCTGCTTTCTATCAGCATAATGCATTTGAAGTTCATTCCTGCTGTGGCCTGTATTCGTAGTTCCTTCCTTTTCATTGCCGAGGAGTATTGCTTTTTATTGATGACCACTATTGCGTTGTGTGACTGTACAAGAGCTGGTTTGTCCATTTTCGTAACGACACACGCCTGGGCTGTTTGCAGTCTTTGGCTATAATGAATAAAATTGCTACAGAATTTTTGTACTCGTCTTTTTATAGACAATCTACTACTTTTATGTTTAAATATTAGGAATATTAGCTTTTGTGTGTCATGCGTTGCAAATTTTTTTTTTCTAATTTTGCCGTTTATCTTTTGACTTTTATGGCGTGTCTTTCTGTGTGCAAGCTTTTTATTTAATGTTGGCAGTTTCATCAGTCTTTTTCTTTACGGCCTCTGGGTTTCATGCCATGATTGCAGAAGCTTGATCTACCCTGAGACTCTAAAAATATCCACCCTAGTTTCCCTATAGTGCTTTTATGTGTTCTTTTTCTATCTTAATCTTTAAATCATCTGAATTTGTCTTGATGTCAGGAGTGAGGCAGAGGATCCAGATGTGTCACTGAAATGGCTAGCCAGCGTTCCCACCCCTGGGCATTGAGTTTCCCTCACTGATTGGGAATGCCACCTTTCTCATAGTCTCAATTCCCATGTGCTTCTGTGTCCTTTCCAGTGACCCATCTGTTTTTTCCTGTGTCCAGAGCCACATCACTTTAAATATAGTAGCTTCATGATACATTTTAATATCTGGTAGTGCTAGAAGCTTTTCTTGATTCTTCTTTTATAAAAATTTCCTGGATATTCTTGGTTTTTTTGCCCCCCCAGATGAGTAATCTTAAGTAATTTGGTTCCGTTCCAGAAAATAACCCTGCTGGGACTTTTGCTGTGATCGCAGATATTTTGCAGATTCATTTGGGGAGAAGCCCCATCTTTCCAGGATACGAGAGGGGTGAGGAAAAGACAAACATCGAGGATGACTCCTGGGTTCTGGACTTGGAGACCAAGTGGATTGGGGGTGTCCAGAAGCAGGGAAGGGGAGCGCCATGACTGCCTTTCACTGAGCAGGAGGATGCCCAGGCTTGGGGGGACTATGCCGAGTTTGGTTTGCACCTCCTGACTTGGAGATGTCCGTGGGAAGTGCACAGAGAGAAGCCCTCCTTACTGGCCTCCCTCATTCATTCTGAGGTCCATGCTGCACATGGCACTGAAGCGACCCAAGGCTTCTTTTGTGGCACTGAGACAGCCTCTGGGGCTCTGCGTGCTCTGGGCTTCCCCACCTCCCCACCCCCTCTCCTGACTCTGCCCCACCAGCCTCCTTCTCATTCCTCCTGGCATTCGTACCTGCTGTTCCCTCTGCCTGGAGCATCCTTGCCCTAGCTCTTTGCATGGCTTACTCCTCCCCACTTCTCAATCTCAGCTCAAATGTCACCCCCCCAGAGATGTCCTTTCTGCGCACCCTAGCTAAGGTGGACTGCTCCCACTTCCCACTGGCCCCACCAGACTCTTCTCTCTTTCTCTCTGCCCCTTGTGTGTTTCCTTGGCAGACCTTAACATAGCATTTTATTTGTTAATGTGTTTATATCATCTGTCCCTCATGATGGTCAGTTTTATATGTCGACGTGGCTAGGCTATGTGTCCAGTTCAGCAGCCAAACACTAACCTGTTGCTGTGAAGGTATTTTATAGCTGTAATTAACATCTACACTCAGTTGACTTTAGGTGAAAGACATTATCTTGGATGATGTGGGTTGTCCTCAGCCAATCCGTTGAAAGGCCTTAAGAGCCAAATGAGATTGCCCTTCCCGGCAGCCTATCCTACAGATTTTGGACACGCCTAGCCACCCCCTCCCTCTACTGGTTCTGTTTCTCTGGGATAATCCTGATGGATGCGCACTGCTCCCCTCCCCCCAGTCCTCTAGCCAGTTGACTCAGTGAGGTTGGAGATTATGTCTGTCTACCTCCCAGTGCCTGGAACATGGATGTTTGTTGAGTCACTGGGTGGTCACACACCAGGGAAGACAGCTGTACATGCTTCCTCAGAACCTCATGTCCATTGCCACATCCCTGGATGTCCAGGCTGGAGGGCAAGTGAGAAATAGCAGCTCACCCACAGACCTTGGCCCTGGGCCCCCCAGGAGCCTGAGCTTGCTCTAAGGGACGAGGGATGCTTGGGGTCTCCCATACCTTCCTGGGGACTTCTGGTGGTTTCTCCTGGGCTTGGCCTCAGAGCTGGGGGTGGGGGGATGATGGGAGGGGCTGTGGAGGAAGTACCGCCCCCTAGAGATCGGTTCTTTCTGCAGCCCCCTGGGGAGGCCTTCGGGGCTGATTGCCTTCTGCCCCACAGTCCTCTCAGGGAAGAACTTGCAACCAGGATGGGGGCCCATGAGGGGCTGCCCACCAGGCTGCTGTCGAAGCAGGATGAAGGGGCCTCCAGGGCTTCATGCCAGTGTGGGGCCCAGTCCACTGAAAGGCAGGGCCCAGACCAGACACGCCATGCCCTTCTCAGCCGGATGTCCAGATGCTGGGATGCAGGCTCACGAACCCGTGTGTCTGCCCAGGGAAGAAGCCAAAAGCAGGAAAAGGGCGAAGAAGCACCAGCTGAGTGAGAGGAAGGGACGGGAGAGGCGACGGCTCCTTGCAGAGGGCAGGAGAGAATGGACCTCAGAGCGGGAGAGAGGGCCAGGCTGGAGGCGGTGGGGAGAAGGTTCCCGGGGGGTGTAGGTCCCAGGAGCCAAGGGGCAGCACATTTCTGGGAGGAGGGAGAGTCCAATGCCACTGAAGGGGTGAGTCTGCTGAGGACTGAGAAGCTTCCATTGGCTCTATGGCCAGGGGGAGGTTAGTACTGAGGGGGAGGGGGTGGAGATGAGCCGGAGGGCTCTGGGTTCAGGGGACAGCGGGAGTGGAGGCAGACACTGCCACCCCTTCGCAGGGCAGCAGACGGCTCAGCTGGTGCTGGATGGGCTGTGGGCTTCAGGGGGTTTTGTTCCCATGCGCTGGTTGAAAGCCCCTGAGAGGGATAGGACAGTGCAGGCAAGAGGGGACCTAAGTGGTAGCTCCGGGAAGGGGCAGCTTGGACAGCCACTGCCAGGAGGGAGAGGACTGCCAGGTGGCAGGGAGTGTTCAGGGAGCTGGTCTGCACCACGGCCTACACCGGCTCAGCCTTGATGTCACCCATGTGGCTGGGATGGGAAGTTAGACCCTGTAGGAACGGAAGATGGAACCAGCTCAGTGGGCCAAACTCAGCTTTTATTTTGGGTCTGTGAGGGCTGGCAGAGCTGAGTGGGGATGACTGTGACCCATGAGGCTTTGAGGCAGGTTGAGGAAGCCCCACTGGGAGGGCTGGACTGGGGGGTCTACAAGGCACAGGCTTCAGCACCCCAACTGGCAGGTTCTGAGCAATAGTCACTGGGCCAGTGGCTCCAACATAGAGCCAGGCAAGGGTGAAAAGGCCTCCTGGGACCCACCTTCTGCTGCTCCTGGGCCCTCTGAGAGTGGGGGACAGGACAGCTGGGCCCAAGTGCCATGTTGTGGCCCTGAGGGGAAGCCAGGGCCTGCCTGGGGCCTGGCATGGATGGGGCACTTGAGGCAGAGGGACAATCCTGGAAGCCACAGTGAGGCTGCCTTCTGGGGAGGCTTCCCAAGGAGGTGCTGCCTGTGAGGGGCGGGGGGTACAGAGGCAAAGACTATGACAGGGAGTGACGATTGGCCAAGGGACACATGCAGGACACATCCGTTACCCAGGCCTAGGAGGGATGCTCAGCAGGAAGCAGGAGAGGCCTGTGTGAGCAGTGGGCCGGGAGCCGGGGCTTTTGGGTAACGAGCGTTTGCAGGACCCCTCTGGCCTACCTCTCGCCCCCGTCCAGCTCTGCCCTTAGTCGGCTCGCATTGGGCAGCAGGTCAGAGTTGAAAGGGCTGGGCTGGGACTCCGGGGAGCAGGGCTTGGCGGGGGTGGGATCGTGGTGCAAATCCCAGCAATACCTCTCCTTCCACCAGCGTACCTGGACCCGAAGGCAAGCCATGGGGACTTTGACCTGCCCCCTGCACCCCTGACGCCCCCGACTCCAGGCCCTCTGAGTTCTTCTGGTTCCAGCACTCAGAGTGGACAAGGATTAGCCCAGGCTTTAGGCCAGTGGCAGGGGCAGGGAAGGGAGGGAGACCCTTTTTTCTGGGGACCACGCATACGGGATGTTCAGCTGCCTGGCAGGTCACCAGGGTCTTGTTGGCTGTCTGTGAAGTGAGGATCCTTCATTCCCCTGTTCAACAGACATGTCACCTGCCTCGGCGTCACCCCCCGCCAAGCCACTCTAGATGGGCGTCCCTGACATAGGAAGAGTTGGACCTTTAATTGGGTGTGTCATGGTCTCAGTGGAGCCGCAGGAGCCCTGAAGTTTAGGGTTTTGCTGTTCTCGTATGGTTCATTGTCTGCATTATCTCCCCTGATTTCTGAGGCCACATACAGACATCAAGTTGACAAAGTTACAAGCTCAATTCTGTCTGGATCTGTTCTCACTCCATTTCCAAGGGTGGCAGGGTCTGGCTGAAGACGGGCAAGTGTGGTTTTCAGCAAGGGAAAGAGGATGGAGGTGCGGAGAGCCTAGACTCTCAGTGCAAGTGTCGCCCTTCCCCTGCCCCCAGTGCAGAGTACCTTAGTGACCACCCACCCCTCCGTTTTGTCCTCTGTAAAGTGAGGGGCCGGGGTCAAAAATGACGTGCTTCTGTGCTGTGATGCTAAATTACCGCAGCACACGCTACGCAAACTCGTCACCCTCTCCCCTGGGTGCAGCGTCTTGCTGATGCATAAGACATCAGGCAGCCTCTGAAGGAATCAGAGCCACTAGCAGGCTTAGCTGCTCTGGGATCGTAGGAACTGAGTATTCCCTTGAAAAATGAAAACATTGAGGCACTTTTCTCCTGGCTGTTTATTACAGAACAAAGAAAAAAGGCACTGGCTCAAAACAGATGCCAGATTTCAAACGTAGAGGCGAAATACGAGGTGGCAATTCAAAGGTGATTACACAAAGTCTGGACACTGAGAAAAGTTTACAGGACAGTGGGTGTAGATTTTCTGTAACAGACACTTAAATATACATGACGATAATTGCAGATAGAAACCATCAAAGACAAACCCCAAATCAACTATTAATGTTTATAGGCTTCCCCCCCAAACCACAGAGCCTTACATCAAAATAAATACTGAAAGGCTTTCAACCAGGAGTAGCTCACCTTCACCCTGCGAGGGTGCACTGGAGCCTGAAGCCGGGGCTTTCTCAGTCTGAATGCTAAGGGAGGCGGACGCTAGTTCCTCAAGCTGGATGGCTCGGACAGTGCTCGGCTCACGTGCCACCTCTGTGCCTCTCCCCAATGCAAAGAGCTCTCTCAGCCTCCCGGCAAAGTGTCTCTGGGGGGCACTTAGCGATAAAAGGACTTCTGCTATAAATGCTCATTAGGAAAGAGCTAGCTGAGACTGAAAGGTTTGCAAAAGAGATTAAGAATCACACAAGGCGATAGAATTTTTAGTGAAAGTGGAAATAAATGGCCAAGTGGTTTCCTATTTGGCATTTGGCAGTTTGCACGACACCTCTTGGTCATATGCACATCTCTCAACGCATCAAAACCGTAAGCGACTCAGCCACCTGGCTTAACAAGGTATCACTGGAGCGAACAGCACAGTCTGCATATTTGTAACCATGTGTAATAAACACAAACAATGCATGATAAACACAACACTACTGAAACGAAAGCCGTCACTTTATTTACAAAGTCACAAAATGAAGTATAAATACTTCTGTCATTAATGTTTAGGAAAACCATTTACAAAATTTTCAAATATGTACAAGTAGCTTGAAAAATCACCAGCTTCCCGTGTATCACAGGTAGAGAGAGAGATGGGCAGGGGCTGGCACCACTCAAATTGTGACGAGGAGACAACTGTGGGTGTCTGGGCCAGTTGTGAATTTGCTGTGGACTCACACCACCCCCTAGAGTGACGTCAACATGGGGGGTTCTATGGGTGTCCTGCTCAGATTTACAGCTCCCCAGCATCCTGGGTGAGGTGGCCAGCATTCTGGGCTGCCGTGTTTTGGGCAGCAGCATGCTGTTCCAAAACGTCATCGATCAGCCTCAGGTCGCACACCCAGTCTTCACTGGGGCTCACGCTGGAGCCTTTTAAGAGAGCTTCAATGAAATCCACCTCACTACAGTCAGGTGGAGAAATCAGATCATTTAAAGGGGCCTGGGGCTGGGGCAAAAAGGTGTCAGGTGGCAGCTCAGGGGGGGTAGTCGTTCTGTTGAATGAACCTGGGGACTGGCTGGGGGCGATGGCGGAGGCAGCAGCAGCGGCAGCAGCAGCGGCCACATAGCTTGGGGGCTCGATGCCCTGTATGGGACTCATGGGACCGAAGCTGGCCATGCCCTGCTGGAGGGACTTGGTGGTGTTCAGCACAGGCACGGGGCCCCTCACTGGGCTCTGCCTGCAGCTCTGGCTGCCCAGCAGGCTGAAGCTGGGGTTGGCCAGGGTAGCACTTGCCTTCTGGCCAGGCCTGCCCCCTGGGGTCATCTGACTGAGGGGCACAACCACTTGCTGAGATGGACATGCCGGGGGTCCTGGGGGCACTCTCATGGGTGCCTTGGCAAAGATTGAGTTGCTATCAAAGTGCTGCTGAATGTCATTACCTACTTGGCTCGGGGGTGGTTCCCTCGAAGCTGCTGTGGTGGCAGCTGCTGCTGCTGCCACCCATGAGGCATTGTTGAACATAGTGGGCACTCTTGGCACACTGGGCTGTCTGAGCTGCTGGGGACTCAGGGACTGGCTGCCCAGGGGGCTGGGACAGAACCCGGGCAGGGGCACTCCTGGGGGGGTGGCCTTGGGACTCTGCGTATGCTGGCAGACAGAGCCAAGACTGCTCTGGGGGTTCTGGCCCGAGCACGAGGGTATAGGAAACTGGGGTCTAGAGCTGAAAATTCCTTGCTGCTTCCCTGGAGGAGGGGAGATCACGCCCATGCCCTCCCGACTCTGGCGCCTGGTGGGTGGGGTCATGCCTGAACTCTGATTGTTCTGAAGGAGCCCGGTTCTGGGTGGCATCATGTGCTGGCTGGATGGGGGGCTTGCCTTGGTCCGGCTACACTTGGAGGTGACTTGTTCTTGGACGGCTACAGAAAGAGAGAAGTGGGGATCAGTTCCGAAGGCATCCTCGACTTGGGCTGCAGCCGCAGGGGGAGGTACCGGCCCAGCACTGACCTTTTCTCACCTCCCACCCTTGGCTCCCTACTGAGCATCGCCCGCTCCCGCCTTCCTTTCCCCTTCCCTTCTTTCTCCACCCTCAGCCTCGCTGCAGTTCTTCTGGGAAGCCCTGCCAGACTGCCCGGGTCTGTGCTCACAGCCCCCCTACCAAGAGCAGATCATGCTGGACTTAAGTCCCAGCTGAGTTGCCTGCCTTGTCAAGTAGTTTGGAAGCTCCATGAGGCCAGGACACAGGGCCCCGTGCCGTCCATGCCTTGACAGATGGTGCATACTTGGTAGAAGGAAGGGAAGGCGGTGTGGGGAAGATAGCTCAGACTCAGTCTAGGCAGGGGTGGCTTGACCCAGCTTCCCACCCGACGAGAATGCAAGTGTGGCAAGAACGAATGGGGATGGTGTTTTGTCCCCTCTGTACTCCCCACAGCCTAGATGGCCTCTGAGCCCACATCTGAGGCTCAGATGTTTATTGAATTGAACTGCAGTCAGGTTCCTTTCTAAAGGCTGAAATCTGGGAGTTGACATTCTAGCCTCCCTAAGTTCTGGAAAGCCTGGGGATGGAGAGAAACAGAGCAGAAGACGGAAGGCTGGATCCCAGGTGCTTAAGGTAGGGAATGCATTTTCTGTCATTGTTGTGAGAGCCCGTTGTGGCCAATATCTAGTGGTACTGTTGTGGAGTGGAAACTGAGGCACATAGCAATCACACGGTTTGCCTGAGGTCAGGTAGGAGATAGTGCAGTAAGGACACAAGCCTTGGTCTGTGTGACCCACCCCAGTGTCCATGCTCATAACTGCTAATAGATTTTTAAATCTTGTAATGTGCTTAGGCTCTTTTATTAGCATGACGTGTGTTTTTCAAGTAGGTTACAATCTAGCCTCATAGGGTTAACCCCCTGGAGGCCACTCACCTTCCTGAAACTTGTCTGACCTGTCCCTGTAGCTGAAGCATGCCTGACATGCCACTCCAGCCTAGGCAGGTGGGACACAGACTCGGCTGGTATCAGGTCCAAAGAGACAGGGGTTTTTGTATGAGCATGGAGGAGCAATGGTGTGTGTGTGTGTGTGTGTGTGTGTGTGTGTGTAGGGGTGGCACTGGGCTAAAACGAAGATGGTGACCACCTGTCCGAGGGCAAGCAGCCTCTCCTGACCCCCAAACAGGCTCTGAGTGCTCCCAAAGGTGCCCTAGTTCAATTTTACCCCACTGTGACTCTCTGGCTGGTCCGTTAAGATCTACGAAGTAGGGACCATGCCTGGTTTTTGCCAACTGCTGTACCCCTGGCTAATAAATGTGGATTACATTCATAGCTGCCGTAGTAGTGTGGGGACACTGCTATCTGTGGAGCCTCTGGGAGCCTCATAAACAGACTCCCTGAGGCGGAGCCTCCCCGACCCCCTTTCCATCCCTCACACCTGATAGATGACGCAGGAAGCTGTTAGAAATAGAAGGTCATTCCTGCAGTATGTGAACGTGTGTGGCAGGGGAAGGATCAGACCCCGTGGGTGTGGCAGCCCCCAGGTGATTCTGATACACACCCCAGGGGCATGTTCCTCTCCCACTGAGAATAACTGCTTTAAGGGGCTTGACTCAGCTTAATCAGTCTCTTGAATTAAACTGATTTTGGAGTCATTAAGACCTGGGCTTCAACTGGGATCCTGCTCTAGAGAGTTGGATGAAGTGCTTTCAAGGTGAGAGATCCAGTCTGGGTATTACTTAACTGACTTTCAGACCTTTCTCTCTTCCTCAGCGCTTTCAGAAACACAGACAGTAGCTGCTCAGGCTGCAATGAATTCTCACCCCAGCCCCACATTTGCGCCACCTCACCCGCCCCTGCAGGAACATTGAGCTTAACTGCTCACCTTGAAATTGACTCATCTGTTGGGCGATATATGCACTCAGCTGTTCAGGGGTCATTGCCGTAAGACCTGATCTCTGCTTCTCTTGCTAAACAGAAGATGAAAAAGACACATTAGATTACAGCTACCAAGAAATATTAGCCTTGGGATTGCTGTGTGGGGACCTGGGACTTGGCTTTGGTGTAGCAGAAAGCATGAGTGAACACACCAACACACACTTGCATGCATGCCCCACCCTCCCGAGCAAAATTCCACAGGTATAAATAAAAGTAGGATTCCGCACCTGGGTTAAAAAAAACCAACTGCAACAGCATAGGATGGGGCAGGAGAGACAGAGCTTAATAGCAAGAGCACATAGAAAAAGATTTCGGCACTTTGGATGTCCGTTTGCTCAGGATGGCTCAGCAGTGAGATGTGGTCACCAAAAGAACGGATGTAACATTAGGCTGCATTAATAGAAGCAGAGTATGTAGAAGGAGGGAGGTGACAGTCCTATGCTACTCTGCCTTGGCCAGATCATGCCCGCGGTAACCACATGAGTCTGGGCATGGCAGTCTCAGGGAGACCCAGACAAACTGGCTGCGTCCAGAGGATGGTAAGCAATTGAGTAGGAACTGGACTTCAGGTTACCCAGATGAGAAATGGCTGAGCAAGCCAGTGGTGCTACAGCTGAGGCAGAGCAGACTCTGGGCTATGTGGTGGTGGGTGCCCAGCCTCTGCAAGGAGAAAGGACCTTGTCATGGGGAAAGGACCGAGGCTTGTTCCGGGTGGTCCTGGCATGAACAGCCGTATGATCACGTGGTCAGATGGACACAGTGTCCCACACCAGGAATAGTCAACAACTCACTGCCAGCTTCCCTTCCTTCCCCTGAGTGGCTGCAGCATGGGCGACTGGGAGGAGCTTCCCTTCTCCATCTCAAAGCTGGCTGGCTGGGCAGGGGGAGGAGCCCAGCTTCAAGGTCACAGTCCCAGGGCTCAGTGTGGGACTGGCACAAGGGGCAAAGGGGAAGAACATCGCCAGGAGAGAACCAGATGAAGGCCCCAAGGCATGGAGAAGGCAGGACTCACTCTGAGACTCTCAGCCAGTCGGTGCCAGGTTGTGACTGGGACCCAGATCTGGCTCCAAGTCTAGTGCTCCAAGCCTCACACCACGCAGCCCGGGGAGCCTGGCCATCTCTGCTCACCTGCTGCCACCCTCTCCCCTTCTCAGAAGGCCTGCTCGCTCGAGTGCCAGTGGTCGAGACAGCTCTGTCAGGGAGCACACGTCCTCGAGTCCACTTTCCCGCCTGTATCCCCCCAGATGCCAGAAGACCTGACTCCGCAATAGGGGCTGCCCGGGCAGCAACCACTTTTCCAGCAAAGGGCTTCTCGGGCAGCCCTTCTCTGCGCTCACGGGGGCTGGCGCTTGGGAGTGTGCCCGGCTCTCAGGTCTGGCAGCAGTTCCTGGCCTCAGTTCCTGCTAAGGCAGGGGGGACAAACCCATGGCACCGGGAAGACTACGCCAGAAGCGATCTCAGCAGACTGGGCTTTGCTTTTCCATCCTGCCCTTAGCCTGCTTCCTGACCTAGCTCTCGCCTCCGCCTCCGCCAGGCTGCTGGCATGTAGGCGTGGCCCGTGGAGCTGCCCTCTTCCTGCACAGGCACTGGCCGGGGAGCGGGGACGGGCTGCTTTCAGGAGCACTCACTGTACCGAGCACTTCGCACGCACCCGTTATTTCACGTCTTCTCGAAACATCCCATGCGGACACTGGGGAGCAAGGGGGTCCTGTGATCGGGCCACACCATTGGGATCTGCCTGATATGCTCAGGGGGGTGACTATCTCTGGAGGCAGCCCTTTCACTTCTGTTCCTCCCCTTGACCCTTATGCCACCCCTAGGATATCGGGGCAGAAGATCTATGGTCCCCAGCTTACTGGTGTGACATCTGAGGCTCAGAGAGGTTAAATGACTTGCCCAAAGCAACATGGCTAGGAAGTACAATGTCTCCTAACTGCAGATCCAGTGCTTCCACTGCTCCAGCCTGCTGCTTCTGGGGACTGGTTCCTGTGTGGCCGGCTAGGTCTACACTGACCCTAACTCCATCCCCACTGGCTGCCCCATTGGTTTAATCAAATAACAGAATTGTATAGGGGCGGGTGGAGGGGCAGACGGAGGATAGGGCGTGCGACCAAAGAAAAAGCAGGGGAAGGGCAGAGAAGTCCCAAGGGAAGGATGGAAAGAGAATGTCAACCCAGGGGCTCAGAAAACAAAAGGAAAGGCTGGGCTGGGGCAGGCTTCAGAGGGTGGAGGGCCTGGGCAGGGTCTGCCAGGCGACAGAGAGCACTTCTCAACCAGTCCCGTGTTATAGGGACAAACAGGATGGTGGTGCGTATTCATTCAAAGAAGCACAAGTTCCAGAGCACCCCAGCGTTTAAGGGAAAATCTGGTCAGCAGCATCACTACAGAAAATGCCAACTCCAAATAGCGCCATTGTCAGCCAGCCTGTGATGCTGGTGGCCAGCTCCACACGACCCCCATGTCCAGGGTGCTACTGGCAAGCAGAGGCTGTCCGTCATGGACTCTTCAGCCCACTGGGGTGTCCAGGGGCACTGCCAATCCTCTGCTCCCACCCTGGTCCTGTTGTGCTGGCAGAGGGAGCCAGGGCACTCTCCCCAGGCTTCCCGAGGAGACTGCTTCCTTTGTTTTGCAGACGGAGGCTCCCATCCTTTGTTCTGAATCAATGTGCTCCAAAGATAAGCCCCAAGAAAACAGTTGTTGCCTTTTGACACTGACAATTAGAATCGCTGGAAAATGGAGAAAACAGGAAATGACAAATGGTTTCAGTGACCAGGAGGAAATGGTGGCTGAAAGTTGCTGCTTAGTGACTGGACACTTGCTTTCTGCCCTCTTGTGAAGGATGGCCCAGGTCGTGTGGCTTTTTATAAGCAAAGTTATGGAGGAGGTCGTCAAATGACCCAGTTTTCTAGGGCTGCAATTGTCATGGTACTCGGTCCTGTTGTGCCAGGTGACACTGACCAGCAGCACCGACAGGTGGGTCCTTTGTGAGCCCAGGTGTGCTTCTCTCATGGTGGCCACCATGGATAGCCTAGGGCTGGGGTCAGCAGGAAGTGTCACAGAGAACTAAGGCCCTGGTTCTTCTGTCACACACCCTCTCAGCCTCACTCAGCCAAGGCGCTGCATTCACAGACAGGTCTCAGCCAGGATGGCAACCCGGGAAGACCTGGGGCTGACTTTCTGAAAGCGTCATGCTGATGCCCAGTAAGCTGTAAAGCCCCCACCTGTGCCTGGGGGCTCATGGAAGGGCTAGTGCCTCATCTTGTGTGCTGGGCAGGAGAGAGGCAAAAGGTCTGGCCCACCCAAACCCCACCACTGTGCACTGGCACGACTGAGCCCAGTACGGGGCCTGCCAGCAGACCAGGCCGAGCACTGTATCAACTTCACTCATTAGCCGCCACATGCTAATGTCCCCTGTCCACCCCCGTGCAATCACCTGGTGCTGCCCTCTCACCCCTGCAGACGAAGAATGATCTCATTACTAATTCAACCACTTAATCAGGCAATGGGACTCTCTAACGGGGGAGAGGCAGAGGGCAGCTGATCAGCAGCACTCACAGAGACATGCCCACAAAATGTTCCTGCATTTCAGCCTGATTCAGACTAAAGTTACTTGCACAGTGGTGCCCTGCAGGAGAGCATTCTGACCTGGGGAAGACTCAACTGAAATGGCTTCTGGGGAGTGGCAGGGAATGGATCCAAAGCCTTATTTCCTAAACTACGTTGAGGGAGGGAGAAAGGGAGGGAGAGAGGAGGAGGAGGAGGAGGACGAAGAGGGGAGGGGAGGAGGGAAAAGGGGAGAGAGGGGAGACGGTCTTCACAAGGGAAGTGCTGCCTCCTTTCCCAGCAGCCACAGAGCCAGCCTGCCATGCAGCAGAAGGCACTCAGCTATCTGTCCCAAAGGTTACTGAGCTCCAGTGCGGGCTGGTTTGTTTATTACTCCACAAGGAAAAGCACCTTCTTTTGCAGTCTTTGGAAGCCAGGATTGGGAACAACTCACCCACTCTGTTGACTTTTCCTTTGACATGACAGGAAGATGACATACTGCATGGGAGTCACCCTACAAACAAGAACTGAATTCTGGGGGCTCCCACACAGTATGGGTGGGGACCCCTGAGACCCACGGCTCCAGCTGGCCATGGCCCATAGACAGAGGCAATGTAGACACCGCTGCTGGAAGACTAGTTTTGGGGGTATGGGTGCTCTTAGGCAAAAATCCTCCTCAGGTGTCCTTCAGAAACTACAGACGCTTCCTAGAGTGAATGGCAGGCAAGTTTCTGTTGTTTGCCACTTTCCTTCTAACTCTCGAAGCCTGTGACTCAGTTTCTCCAGAATGCCTGCAGAGAAGGCAGGACCAGAGGGAGTGACGAGTACGTATCTGGGCCCTTCCCTCCCTGTGACTGCTGAGGCCAAAGTCTGGGGTGGGGCCCCCTGACTACCTGACCTTTGACTTTGCCTTGATTCAATGCCTTTCCTTGCCCAGAGTGCAGCCAGAGGGATGTGGGCCTCAATGACTCTGGGGTCCCTGAACCTATGTGCCCAAGTACCCAATGGGAAGATAGGCCTTATGTGGCAGCCCAGTCAGTCTCTCTGTTGGTCAGTTGACAAACATTTATCGTCTCCTATGGGCCAGGCTTTGTCCCAGGCACAGGGATATCACCGTGCGTCTCTACTCTTGTGGAGCTTCCAATAGACACGTGTAAATCAATCAAAGAAGATCACGTTCTAAAGACAATGTGACAGGGTGAAGGGATGGAGGGTGGGCAGGCACGGGCTTCGGCCTGGGGCAGTGTTGGCCCGCTGGGGCCTTTCTTTGCCTGTCTGGATCCCTGTGCAGGAGCTGGGGACCTCATCCATGGTCATGGCACTGCCCTTAAGTTTGAGTTGGTCTGAAGCTGTCATTGGGGGCTTCACAAAATAAATGCCACCAAAAGCGAATGGCAGAGATCCGTGGAGGTCATCCATTTTACCCTCCATTTTCTGTCTTTGCACTTGGCCTATGACTGTGTAAACTCTACTCTGACTCCTTCTCGGTCTCGGTGGTTTCGGGGCCAGCCGGTCCCAGAAGGGCTTGGTTGAATTGCTGGGAATGATCCCCGGGCAGAGGAAACAGATGTCTTTCCAGTGCGCCTTTCTTCCCCTGCGTGCCTGCCTCCTGTGTCTCGCACTGACTCACAGGCTGGACTGACAAGGTGGCTGTGCTGAGACGCAGCACTTAGTGAATGCCAGGCCTGCCACTTAAAGCCCCCCAGGTGGGGCCAACTTCCAACGCTCTAGAGAAGGCTTGGGGGCCACACATCTGCCTCGCCCTCTGCTGCTGGGTGAAAGGCGCTGCTGGCTTGGGAAGAGACATAACAAGGTGGGGGGTAGGAATTTTCAAAGCAAGCTAGCTGGGATCCTTTCATTTGTGGCTTCCGAAAACAGGGAATGGCAGGGCAGACCAGGGTGGAAACAGCGACATCCTGAGTGGACGATGTCTCCGTGTGTTTTGCTAATTCCGTTTCCCTGGCAGCTTTGTGCTGGACAAGATTTCTCCGGTTTCAGCTGGAGCGAACAGCTGAGGAGCACTGTGACTCAGGGAGAGAGAGAGAAATCAATAGCCCTTGAACAGAAAGCACTGCTCGTTCCTCCAGGCCAGGGCAGGCAGGATAAAGAGAACAAGGCTGTATGTACCCAAGCAGAATTGCCATTAAAGGCCAGAATCCTGGGAGGCCCTCTCAGCTTGATGACCATCTTCTGATCACTATCACTTAGAAAATGCTCATTTCTCCAGTTCTCTCTGCAGATAGGGCAGATACCCTGTGCACACTGACATTTCATGCACCAGAACAACAACTCCATGATCCAAATGAAATTCTCTGCAAAGGCCCACTCTGGCTGGTGTCCGCCATCCTGCTCTCATGACCACTAACGTGACTCTTTGGGGCAAGTCAAGGCAAGAATCTAGAGGATGATCAAACTCACAGCCATCTCGAACAGGCTTGGCTTGGACTCCTTCTGCCTGCCCTCCCCGGACTGCCAGTCCTCCAGTGGGGCAATCCAACTTCCCACTTCTAGGGCGCGGGAGTCCTGGGTGGGGTCAAAGAATACTGCAGGGTGTGGAATCCATAGCAGATCGTTGGCAGGAGAGGCAGTTCCTGAGCACGCACTAGGCATCAAGCAGGCAGGCATTGCGTGGTGCAGAAGCACAGCCCCTGTCCCCCTCGGGCTCCCAGTCTGGCCATAGGGACAGACAGGCAGGTAAGGAAATGGGGTGCTGGAAAGCATATGGCAGATGGAGAGAGCAAAGCCCCTGGGCGATCCCCCATTCATTTCCCTGGAGGTGAGGCCGAGGCGCTGGGAGCACTCTGCTTGCGTGGGTTGTCCCTTTGCCAAAGAATGCCCGGGAGAAAGCAGAGAATGAGCAGGGCCAGAAAGCACTAGAAGTCCCTCATAGGCGGGCAGAGCTTTGCCTTCGGAGCTGTCACCTCCTGTGTTCCTCCCAACAACCCTGTGAGGCAGGCGGGCAGGCTGCGCAGGGGACGGTGTCCCGGTTGACAGATGAGGAAAGCGAGGCTCAGGGGGAAGTGACTTACCTGCGGCGTCGCAGCTAGGCAGTAGTGGAGCGGGCACCTGCCTCCAGGCCTTCGGATCCCAGCCGCCCCAGGGCGCTGCCTCTGAGGTGCTGTACGAGGAGGTGACTCGGGCCAGCTCATGAGCAAAGGAGCTGCCGGGCAGGAAGGACTCGCTCCCCAGGGCCTGGCAGGATGGGGGCTGTCGCCCGAGGCTGACCTGGGGGGGCCTGGCTTCCCCAAGCTTGCAGGCTTTGTCTACATGAGTCTACAACAACCGATTGAACAATCCATCAGCTGCTTGGCCACAAAATGGGTCTGACTGATCTTGTCACTTCCCTACCGCCTAGCTGGGTCGTTTGGGGGTTGTGGTTATACACACCAACCGGTTTGGGGAAAGAAAACCAAACAGCTTTGTGGTCTTTGCTTGTCGTGAGTCACAGACTCCTTTGAGAATCAACTAAAAGCTATATAGTCACTGTCCACAGAAAACGCACTTATGGTGTCTCCCCCTTCTCAGCCCACCAGCATTTTACGTATAATTTTAGGGGAGTTTCTGGACCACTTAATACCCATCCATGGATCTCATGCGAAGAATCCCCTGCTTTGAGCAATCACTGTCTTGTAGAAAATGGGAATAAGGCTAAGTCAGAGATCTGGTTCATTGCCAATGACTTTGACCAATCCCTCTCCCCACCTCCCCCCGCAACAGAGCACGCAACTTTAAACGGGTTTGTAGCTGTGTGTGCGTAGACATGCTGAGGCATCTGCAAAACCAAATGGTGCATGCGAAACCAAACAGTCAAGTGTAAATCTCACAACGGCCAAGTCCTGAACTGCAGCCCTCGCTGCATACCCCGCCCGGGGCCCCAAGGTTTCAGGACTTGTGTGTGGGTGGGATCTCCCTTTTCTATCATGCGTTAGAAGGCAGGGATTTCACCAGAATTGAATGTATTGAACGTATGACCCAATTCTTTCAGACAAAGGCAATTAAAATAGCCTCATCCTTGATATCCATGTCAGCAAAATCTTCAGAACTCGAGTGGCTGACACGCCAAGTGCTTAGCAGCAGTGCTGTCTGAAAGGACTGGGGGAAGCCTGCCCTGACGAGCTTTTGCTCTTTCTACATGAGGCAGCGCCTTTGCTCTCACGATTTTAATACCTGAGCTGTGAGTGACCATCTGTGTCTACAATCAAACATCCCAGGAGAAAGGGAAATACTCATTCCCCAAATCTAAGCTAAATGGGGAGAATCAATTCAATTCATTGCAATAAACACTAAGCACTGATTACTGGGCAAGTCTTCGCAATGGATGATAGTCCAGTAGGTATTTGGATGCATTATTTGAGATAGCAATAAAAATTGCCACCACTGAATTTACTGAATATTTGCTATGCTCCAGGCACTAACCTAAGTGCTTTAAATATTTGGTCTCACTCAATCATTAGTCACAGCTGTCTATGAGGCAGGAAATATTACCGTCCTCATTTTACAGGTGATGACACTGAGGCCCAGAGAAGTTAACTAAGTTGCCCAAAGTCATACAGCTAGTTAGTAGCAGAGCAGGATGCAAACCCAGGTTTGCCTCGTTCCCAAGCCCACACGTAGTTTGCCATGGTGAGTACGTGTGCATGTGTTCAATCATTAACTTGCCATATAGAAAGCAAGTTTTAAAATGTAGAAACTATTAAAAATGTGCCATTAAGAAAAGTACAAGCAAGGATTTACAAGGGGGGCTCCAGACACATTTTTAAGAACAGATTATAAATATTTAAAAATATGAATAGGTGCAGGAAGTGTTGCTGATGGCCCGGCTGCCTGTCGCACTGGCATCCTGGGCAGCAGGGCGTCAGGCTCTCGGGGGTAGGGCCCACTTACCAGGGTCCCGCACGGCTGTCTGTGTGGCACTGCTGCCCTCGGCAGTAGCTGCTATACATACCATCCAGCAATCCCAGTGCTGGGTATATACCCAGAGGGATGGAAATCATCATGTCAAAGGGACACCTGCACTCCTATGTTCATTGCAGCTCTATTTACAACAGCCAAGAGTTGGAACCAGCCTAAATGCCCATCATCAAATGAGTGAATAAGGAAAATGTGGTATATTTATAGAGTGGAATACTACTATGCCATAAAAAAGAATGAAATACTGCCATTCACAGCAACATGGATGAACATAGAGAAAATTATGTTAAGTGAAATAAGCCAGGCCCAGAAAGAGAAATACCACATGTCCTCACTTATATGTGGGAGCTAATAAAAAATAAACAAATAAATTGAAAAATAGAAAAAAGATGCAACCATCACAATAATATGTTGAGGGCTGGCCTATGGCTCACTCGGGAGAGTGCGGTGCTGATAACACCAAGGCCTCGGGTTCGGATCCTATATAGGGATGGCCGGTTAGCTCACTGGGTGAGCGTGGTGCTGACAACACCAAGTCAAGGGTTAAGATCCCCTTACCGGTCATCTTTTTAAAAACAAACAAACAAACAAACAAACAAACAAAAAAACAATAATATGTTGAACTTTTTAAGAGAAGAGAACAGAACTGAGATTGCTGGGGGTGGGAAAGGGGGAGTTGGTAAAGGGCCACGAATATCAGTGACATTGTATAATGATGAATATACTACTTGTCCTGATTTGAGCATCACATATTGCACACAGGTATTGATATTCAATGCTGTACCCCACGGATATGTACAATCAACTCTGTTCCAACTAAAAAAAATAATACAAATAAAAAATAATACAGTATAAAAAAATTGAAAAAAACCAAAAATGTGATTAGAAAGACAACCTAACTACCTGGAGCGTTTAAGAGATGACACATGCCCACTCAACAAAATCCAAACAAAAGCCAAAACCGAAACAAAAAACACAAAATATTCTTAGCAAGTGAACTCAATGTACTTGTGAAAAAGACTGCTTTGCTATTCTGACGGTATTTATATCAACTATACAGGGCTCAGCGCCCCCACCCCCACCCCCACCTTGGTGGTTCATTAGCACAGAGCTGAGTGCACTGGCCATCTGCAGCTTCATTTCATCAAACTCCAATTTGTCCTTGGAGCAAGGTCATCTGGAACACAAGCAGAAACATTGCTTTCTACAATTGGCAATTCTTTATGCCTGCATACCTAGCTCCTTGATAATTTTAAACACTATTTTACAGCCACATTAAACTCTTTAAATTCCCCGTGTGCAAATATTTTTAGGATTCTGATTGTTTGCCCGCTTGATGATGACACATTCTAAAAGCAATGAATGGGGCTTATTTGTAGAGAGCCAAAGCATTTTAAGCTCTTGCCCAGGAATCCCTGGTAGCTTCGTGTGACTTGTAGGATATTAGTGATGGGTCAAGAAACAGGACCCCATATCAGCATTAACATACGCTTGCAGTGCCTCAGTAGTCCATCAGGCAGAAAAAACTGCAGATGACACATGGAAATGACTAGCTGCGGCGGAAGACGCTCCAATAGTGTGGGCAGTCCTGTGTCAGCAGCAGTCAAGAATGGGCCTGGAGCCACTCATTCAAGTGGAGCAGGATGGGAGCAGGCACTTCGCAGACCAATGCAATCCCCAGTTAAAGAAGGGAATAAATAAAAGAGTTGAAATTCAACCTTGACTCTGATTGACTGGGAGCTTTATAATTGATGCTCATGTGTTTTCTCTATTTTATTTGATGAGGAAAAGTAACTGCTTATCACACACCCTGTATGTGTGAGCTCCAACTTCCAAAGAAAAGGTTGTTAGAGACATTTCAACTTTTAGAGGTTTCCAAACGTAAGGTCAAACCATCTCTATCTTTGGCATTACAGAACATCTCAGAAAATCAGGTAAACCAGTAATTGGTGGGCATGATTACTAGCTCTTGGACGAGCTGCTTCCACATTATTCCGAATTCCATAGGATTAGACCATGGGATGGACAGGGTCTGATGGGGGTGGCCCATTTCCCGGAGCTCATACCCACTCCTCCCCCTGGACCCTGGGCTTCCCACGATTGCTAGAGAGTTTCCTGGAACAAGGTTGGCCCAGGTTCCCTCCCCTGAGAAATCCTCCAATGGTCTGCACCAGACTAGAGATGCAAGCACATCGTGCTAAATTCTGTGCTCAGGGTCTTCCATCTCTTGGCCTTTCACCCTCTTAGCTGTCAGGTTTTGTGTTCCAAAGCATCATGTATGCTCCTGTCCAGTCATACCAATCTCTTCAGAGCTCTCCAGACAGGCTGCCGTGTGTGTTCAGCCCTCTGTGCTTGTGCTGCTTGGTTTGCTCAGTCGAGAATACACTTTCTCCAGGATTCCACTCTGGGAATCCTGTGTGTTCTTCAGATCTAGCTCCTCCATCCCGGAAATACTGCCTCTCCTTCTAGGTCCAGCTCCTGTGGTTGTGAGCACTGGTCTCTCTTTGGGATGAATATCAATGAGAAACTGAGACTTGACTTTCATTTTAACAAATCTACTCATTCCTTTTCAATGCTGGTGAGTTTATAAAAGTAGAACAGAGAGTGATCATAATCATATAGTGAAAGCAACATCAGCTAACACATTTATTGAGCATGCACTGTGTGCTGGGCACTGACCTCTGTGCACACATGCCTTTGAGATAGATTGTCCCTAGTTTACAAGACAAGGAAGTGGAGATGGGGTTACTCAGGACACACAGTGGCAAGGCGGGGTACAGACTGAGTGGCTAAAGGCCAAGCAAGCCTGGGTCTGGGAAGTGCATAGGCTCCTTATCTGCACATGGAGAGGAGCAGCCAGGCATTCCTCCTTCGTTCACACCAAAAGAACTCCACGTTGTTGGCTATTCTGTGACATTCTGTGCTGTTCTGTAGCTCAAATGGGCTCTGGTGCGAGGAGCACAGATCATGACTAACCTCCATAGACGTTCAGCTGCTTTTCAGGAAGTAGATGACTGCACCGACTTCATAAATTATTGACTGGATGAGATATTGATCCAATCTTCTCCACCTTTGGTGATTCAGAAGGAGGTATATATGCATTCACAAGGTTACAGTAGTACACTGTGATTCCACTGGCTTCTGGAGCTTGTACGTTTCTTGACTCAATCATTCCAGGAGTTCAAGCAATGAATCCTCAACTCCTTTTCTTTGTCTGGACTTTAGTAACCATGTAACAGAAGTGGGCAGAGAGAGCCCTAGAAAAGGAAGTGGAAACCTGGCGAGTATGCCAGAGACTTAGAGCCCAAGGTCTCCATGGCTGGGCCGACTTCAGAAGCCAACCACGGTTGTTCAAGTCACTACCGTGATGAATATACTAAGGTACTAAATGTTATCCAGATGGCCCAAAGAGGTAAAGGTAGAGCTATGGAAGAACTCGGATTTGGGAGCAAGTTGGTGAATGCCCCCGCATGTCAAAAAGAGGTGACAGGAGACAACTTTGTGAATGTGAAGTAACACCCTGGGAAACAGGAAAATGTAATGTGAGGGAGCCTTTTTGGCCTTTTGCTTGCATTACCCTACTTGGCCAAGTGCAAATTGGATTTCAATACACCATAATCGTGCGTCTATGAATAATAATACAAAAAAGCTACACAACTCGGGTCTGAGATTTTCTGAGGAATAGAATCCTAGGAGCTCTACCAGCAGCACTGTTCAACAGAGATTTCTGAGATGATGCTGACTCATCATCCCAGAAAGAATAGAATGTTCTGTAGTTGTGCTGTCCAGTATGGTAGCCACTGGCCACATGTGGCAATTGAGCACTTGAAATGTGGCTGGTACAAATGGAAGAGTGAATTCTTAAATTGTACTCACTTTTAATTAATTTAAATTTAAGTAGCCACATGTGACTGCTGGCTACAGTACTGGGGAGCACATCTCTTTGGCATAGTGGCCGAGTCCAGGCTCTGGAAAAAGAGGGTCTGTGCTTGCATCACGGATTTGCCACTTCCTAGCTATATAATTGTAGGGAAGTTACTTAACCTTTCTGTGCCTTAGTTTCCTCATCTGTAAAAGAAGGTTAATGCACATTATCCATAGAGTGGTGGGGGTTATGGGGATTAATTGAATTAATACATATGCAATGTCTGGCATGTTGTATGAGCTCTAAGAAGGTTAGTTAGCAGTAGTATTAATTAACAGTAATACCATGTATTGAGCACTTTAGCAATGTTCCAGGCACCGTTTTATGAATTTTATACAGATTAGCCTGAAATTGGACATGTTCCAGGTATGGTCTGGCCAACATGGTTCAGAAAGGCCTATTCTTTGGTCAAAAGACCAGTAGTAATGATAAATGATGATGATGATGATGATGATGATGATGATATTAGAAATATTTACTGAGAACTTAGTATAAGGCACTGATCCCTTTCTAAGGATCATTTCAATTAATTAACCCTCAGAACAACCCCATGAGAATGGTACTGTTATAATCCCATTGTGAAGATGAGGAAACTGAGGCACAAAGAGGTTAAGCAACTTGGCCAAGATCACTTGTTAGTGAGTGCCAGAGCTTGGACTAGAGCACAGGTATTGCCTGACTTCAAAGCCCGTGCTCTGAGTTTTGCATGACCAAATTGCCCAACTGAAATTTTTGTTATTGCAATAAGCAGACCAGCAGCAAGTAGACTTTGGAGGGCCACTAGGGGTCCACAGGTGTGCAAGGGCTGGCTTCTGTGCGACCCAGGTGTCCTTTTCTTTCTACAATGCCTATATCCTGAAACAAGGAGAACTCCCAGTTGGGGAATTTCTATTATGATATGTGTGGTTTGGGGGCTGGGGGGAGATAGGGCTCACTAAAGAAATTCTGTGAAAAACTCTAGGGTAGCGCCAATCCCACCCATTTGGTGGGTCTGTTCTGTAAATTTGCATTTTGTAAAAGTTTCCTTGGAGCAGAGTCCCTCCTATGCAAACCTGGAAGATTTTGAGCTTTTCTGGATTTTTTTTTCTCCATGAATGTATATGATTTAAGTTTAACATTTCAAAGTTTAAATGTCCAGGGCTGACTAAAATTGCCCAGATTCAAAATCAAGTTCACTTAGTGACTCAAGTTCTCAGACTTTAATCACAGGATTAAGTTCAACTGGTAAACAGCTACTTTGCCTAGGGGGAAAAATAACCCAATAACACAAAAAGGTAAAATCCATAATATATAAATCTGTTAAGAAGTGAAGGAAAATTATGTTTTCTGCAAAATTAATTCCAATGAGTACGCCACTGGACAGTTAACTCCCTGGGATAAGGACTGTGGCATACGCCTCTGTATCTCGTATAGTGCTAGGCACAGAGCAGGTCTGTAATCCGCTTCTGACATTTAGGCTGGAACTAAAGGAAGACTGTGTGGTTGGTCGGCCTAGGTGGGCCACTGGGACTCATCCAGACAGTAAGGCGAGGTCCAGAGGACTGCTACTGGGGAGCGTCAAGGGGGGGTGTCAAAGAGGGAGGGTGTCAAGGCTCTCTGGAGTGTAGAGTCTCAGCAGCCAGGAGAGGCCTGTGGCAATGATTGCTCTGACAGCCTCGGAAGGTTCCCACTGTGTCATGATGATAATGGTAATGATGATAACAGCTACCATGTATTAAACGTATACAATGTGCCAGGGACTGAGTGAAACACTGCACAGTTTTTAATCTCATTTAATCCCCATGGCAAGCCTGAAAGATGGGTACGTATTATCTCCATTTGACGCATGAGGAAAATAAGGTTCAGAGAAGCAAAGTAACTTGCTCCAAGTCAGATGGTAAGTAAGTGGCAGAGCTGGGAGGTGAATCTGGGTCTAACTTACTCTAAAATCCAGGCTCTTAATCACAGATACTAAAAATGCTTCTGTATGAAGCCACGTTCAAAGCATGACCATTATGCTATGCACACCCACCCCACCTCCCCTCCCAGCCTTGAGTTGCCTCAGTGTCTGCTTGCTGGGTACGGTAAGCATGGCTGATAGGCCCTGGGGTTCCAAAGGAGCCATCCAACTAACTGTCACACTGGGGCAACCGAGGAAGGGAGTGGCAGGATTTCCTTTGGAGAGTTCCGGATTTTGACAGCAGATCTAATGCATGCGTCTAAATTCACTCCCTCCCAAAGTCCCATTAAAACTACAGTAAGGGTTTATGTTTTGTTTTGTTTTTAAAGACAAAATCCTGCCGGGATAGGGAGACGAGGAGAGGAGATAACAGCACCATAATTTACGAAGCTAAATAAAAAGTAGATGGTTGACTGACTCCACAGCCCTAAGGAAGAGGAATCACAAGGCAGCACAGGGGAAAGCTGGAGAGAAACTTGGTCTGTGCAGCAGAATCTTTCTCAGGAACAGGAGCCCCAGATTATCTCTGGAACTGGGAGGTGAAGGGGAATCGGGGGTTGGCTGAAAGCTATGTAAGAAGCAGGTAGTTCTCTGGGTCCCCTCCCTGTCTCTTTGTCCCTGAGCATCTGCCTCTCCCCAGCCCTGGCAGAGCTCTGGCCTGACCGTTTGCTGGGTCAGCTGATGGCACTGGCTTCACTTCACAGAGGTGTTCTGCGCTGAGCTGCCCCCAGGAGCTGGAGGCGCTGGAGTGCTGGAGGCAGGCCGTGGTGAGCTCGAAAGCAACACACACAGAGCAGCCCGGTCCCTCCGACCCTATTTCTTCTGCATGTCCAGTACCCTGTCCTTCCTTCTGGAAGCCTTCATCTAATAGTGGCCTATGACTCTTTCCTTACACATCTAGAGTGGGCTCGCCACTCAGTTTTTCAAAACGAAGCAATTGCATATTTCAGACTCCATTAATAACTGGTGAAGCTATATAGAAAAGCAAGAGGATGATTATCTTGAAATCAGGGTAGTGATTACCTCCAGGAGGAGGGAGAGGGCTGTGATCAGGAGGGGCACATGGCGGTCAACTTGGGGGTTGTCAACATTCTATGTCTCGACCTGATGGGTGGTGACACAGGTTTTCACTTCCCACTTCTTTGTTAAACTGTACATATAGGCCTTGCACACTTTTCTGTATCTATGTTATATTTCCCAATAAAGGGAATCAGCTATTTACACAGCTCTATACAAAGCTATGTACCAATAATGTGAAATATATATTTCTGTATAGAAAAAAATAATAAAATTCAGTATTTCGATAAGTTAATGTAGTTATCCCTGGGTTATTTATATATGAAATATTTATATTTTTTATTATCCCATGAGGTTTGTGTTTTCTCTCTAATTTTCCAAGTTTACTACAAAAAAACATATATTACTGTGATCAGAAGTCATAAAATGTATTTTAAAAAGTCAAAATCCCCATCTAAAAATGCACCTAATAAGGCTCAACACAGAAGAGAGGAGATGAGCCATGTGTGGAAATCTGTGCAGAAGATAAGCACCTAGAGATTGGTGGCAATGCCTCATCACTAGGATGAGCTCCAAGGTCTCCAGGTCCTAGGGCCTGTTCCTAACGTCAGGATAGTTGCTATCTCTGGGAAGAGCGAGGGGCACACAGGGGGCTTCTAAAATATTTCGAATGTTCTATTCTCAACCTAGTTGGTAGGTACACGGGGATTGGTTTTATTCCTATATGTTTATATACTCTTCTGTATGTATAGTACGGATTGCAAAAAGCATGTCCTTTAGAGAAAACCAGGAACCATGTAAGTAGAGAATATGGTACTGTCAAAAGAACAACCCAAGGTTATATGAAGTCATCATTTAGAGGTTTAAAAAGTTGCTTTGGAATTTTGGTTTTCTCGACTTGCCTTCTCTGCTGCAAATCTCAGCTTTTTCTGGAGTTGCCCCAGGCAGAGGAGATCAGGGTAGAGTCAAGGCTGCAAGGACCTAGCTGAGCACACTCTTTCCATGGGATTTAGTGTTTACCTGATGTCGGCTTTCTGAGCGCTTGTCAGGAATGCCAACCCTTCCAGGGCTCAGGATCGGGGGCCTGCCTTCTTGAGCTAGACTTTATTCACGTAGACAACCAAGTAGGTATTTCAACTACAAATGACCCTGTGCTTTCCTGATACTCCTGTTTCTCATAGCTACTTGTCTGATCTCCTTCCTTCCCTACCTTTATGGGAGGGGACATCATTCTCTGTTCTCTTGTCACTGAAGGTCTTACCTGCTGTCTTGTCCTTCTGGCCCATCACATCTCCCTGGGGCCAACTCCTCTCTCTACCACCCTGACACTTCTCTGACTTGAGGAGAAATGAGAGATCACCTACTCAAGTCACTCTCTGTAGATGGAGAGAGGTCCAATGGTTTGCTCAAGATTGCCAAGCAAGTTAAAGACAGACGGCCCAAGAGCTGGAAAGATCTACAGAGAACATCAATCACCACTGTTTTGCAGGGACTCGGTCTCTGGGCATGAGCCCTGGAATGCCACTGTCCGAGAACACTGGCTGCTACCCACTCTCCACTTGGTAGGTGGGGACACTGAGGCTCGTGGCAGGGAGGAGCCTTGCCCCAAGTCAGAGCAGATTAGAGCTCAGCACTCCCAATTCCCAGCCCAGGTGCCTTGTTGCGACTCCTTTATCCCAAAGGCAGCCACTTCCCCTGATCTGAAAGCCAGGAATGGAGAAGGGAAGGGGAAAGCTGGGGTGTGCAGCTTTGATGCACAGCCTGGTGAGACAGCTGTGTGAGAAGCAAGTGCCACGACGGAGAAGAGGAGAAAGTGTGCCGGATGGAACTGGCCTCTCACAACCTCTCCGTGACTCTCTGGGATTCTCCTCGCTGAGAGTAAGTGAAAAGGCCATTCTGTATTTCTGAGTTCAACAGGCAAAACACTGCATCCCCCCATCTCAGCATCCAGGGCTGTGCCCCTGCAAAAGGCCTGCAGCCTCAGTGCCTCGCTCTAGGGCGAGCCTCTTCTAGGCTGCATTTTGGAAGAGGGGAAGAGGCTTTCGGAAGCCCACGTTAGTAACGGGAGCACGATGGGTGAGGTGGGGGATGCTGGATGGGGAACCAGAGGAAGGGATGGTAGCCACGTGCCAGGCTTCCTTCATTGTGGCACCAATCCAAAGGCTCTGGGAGCCCTTCCAGGGCAGAGCATCAGACATGCTGTCCCCCCACTGTCCTTGACAGTGACAGCAATGAAATTTCCATTTGCTGGCCATTTGGAATGCAATCCCCCTAATCTCAACTGAGAAGACTCCTCAGGGGCCCAGTAAGGCACCTGTGATGCACACCTGGAGGCAGCTAGGCTAAGCAGACCCTCAGCACAGTCCCATTGGCGATGCCCAGGTCTGAGACTAAAAAGGGAACTCTCTTTTCTTAGCCAAGAGGTCCAGCAGCATCTCTGTCACACTGACTCTCTGAAATGTCTGTTTCCTTTTTCTTGTCCCATCAGGAGGCAAGAGCTCTCACCGGGCCAGGCTCTGCCAGAGGCCAAGCCAGCTTGCCACTCAGCTGCTCCAGGAGCAAGGAAGAGCCTCGTTCCTCTCTCCTCCCCACTGCCCTCCACCCCCCAGCCATGCGGCCTCTGGCTTCCCCAGTGCTGCTTGCTTCTTCATGCTCCTCCAGTCCTCACACAGATACTCTACTCATTAGCACATATAAATAGCCACTTAGCCCAGATTACACTGAGGCTCTGAGAGTCATCACACTCTGGCACAGGAGAGGGGGCTCTTCTCCCAGGGAATTTGGAGGACACTCCCATCTGCTTACAGCAAGAAGTCCATCCACTGGGCTTGGCAGTAGGTGATCTGAGAACTAATGGAACCAATCAACGAGGGGAGCAGTGAAGGACACTGGAAAATGCCAGAGGGAGAGGCAGGAGACCTGGGGTCTAGGTTTAGTTCCTCCACATACTTGGCAGCTGTGTGACCTCAGGCAAGTGGTGTTACCTCTCTAAGCCTCCGTTTGCTCATGCAGTAAGTAGGGATAACAACAGAGCCCACTGAACAGTGTTGCTGTGAGGACAGAATGAAAAGACAAAGGAAAATGCCTCAGTACAGGGCTTGGTGCAGCACACACACTTGTAAGGGCTGGTTCCACCATCTACCTCCACCCTTACTAATATAAAGAGCCCTGGCCTGGAAGTCAGGTGACCCGAGTTTTAATCTGGGCTTTGCCATTAGCTGTGTGAACTTGAGAAAGTCCCTTTCCCTTTTACATCTGTTGACATGACCATGTGCTTTGTGTCCTTTATTCTGTTAATATAATGTATTGATTGCACTAGTTAATTTTCATAGGCTGAACCAGCCTTGCATTCCTGGGATAAATCCCACTTGGCCATGGTGTATAATCCTTTTTGAATGTTGCTGGATTCAGTTTGCTAGTATTTTGTTGAGGATTTTTGCATCTCTGTTCATAAAGGACATTGTTCTACCTTTCCTGTTTAGGGCCACAGTTTCCCCATCTGTAGTTGAACTAGACAACCTCCAAGGTCTCTTTCAGTATTCATGTTCTCTGATTCTGTGATACTAACATGATTAAGAAATAGTGAGTCTTATGTACCAGACAGACAAAAGTTAGACTCCTTATAAGGTAATTAAGAGGTCAAATATTCAAATTGTTCATTTCTCAAATAACTTTAGTCCCTCCAGTCTGCCGCACTTCCAAGGCCTGCAAATCTTCAGACACTTAGTATGGAAAATAAATCCTGCCAGCTAGTTCATTTTCAACTTCTTCCAAATGCATAGGGTTTTATTTTTCTAGACCTGGGGTTAGAGAGGGAGTCAAACAAACAAAGGGAAGAAGAAAAAGCAGCAATGCAAACATTGAGTGAAAAAGCGACAAAGCAGCACAGTCTACCTACAAACCAATTAAGCCAGCCTTGCTTTGCTCTCCAAAGTAGTCAGTCTAATTCTGCCCCCTGCCTCTGTTCTTGTAGTTGCCTACTGCCTGCCAGGGACTCAGAGAATGGCCTCCCCAGCCACAACTACCAAAGGAAGGATGTGGTGGCTGTGCCAATGCTCAGATCTCCTGCCATGGGGAGCATAATTGATTGATGGCCTCCCTTGGATCCACCAACGTTGCCACATTAGGCCACAGCTGCACTCCCAACCAGTGACTGACCATGGTGAGCATAGTAACACAGGTCAGTTCCTGTGAGGTGCAGGACTCCTCCACCAGGTGACTTTGGCTCATGGACTCTCCATTGGTGTGGCTGAACCTTTCCTGGAGCTGCACTGCTGTGGTCTGAGGCTCTCTCCACTGTCTCTTGCTCCTCTCTGTTTATTCTTCACAGGTGTTTTCCCCAGGACATTTCTTGAATGTCTAACCCCATACTGGTGTCTGCCTCTTGGTAGCCCCTAACAGACGCAAAGGAGCACATGGCTACCTAGCTCTCCTTTCTGCCAAAAGTATAGAGGGAACTCCCTTCTCCTTACTCCTTTGCCATTCCCCACACTGCACCAGTGAATGACCATGTGAATGCCATGGTCTAATGTTTGTGTTTGCTCAGAATTCCTATGTTGAAACCTAACCCTCAATGTGATGATATTAGAAGGTGGAGCCTTTGGGAAGTGATTAGCTCTGCCCCCATGAATGGGATTAGTGCCCTTATAAAAGAAGCCCCAGAGAGCTGCCTTGTCTCTTCTGCCATAGGAGAATGCAGCAAAAGGGCACCATCTATGAGTGAGGAAGTGAGTCCTCAGCAGACACTGAATCTGCTGGTGCTTTCATCTTGGACTTCCCAGCCTCCAGAACTGTGAGCAGTGAATTTCTGTTGTTTATAAGCCACCTAGTCTATGGTGTTTTGTTTAGCAGCCCGAACCGACCAAGACAGTGAGCAACTTGAGAAGCACTGCCCTGTCTCCTCTCTTAAGCACTTGGCTCACAGCTCAGTGAGTTAATTTCTGTCTGAGCATTATTGTGGTTTCTGTACATTGCTTGGGCTAGATATCTTTTTCTGTTACTTTTCTTCCTCATCCCAGTCATGAACTGGTTGCTTTAAAAAAGACAATGCAAGCCATGGGAAACAAGTCTACTCCCCCAGGGTTCCTGATAAGAGCGGATTTAGTTGAGGCCTCTGACAGTCTCGACCTGCTGAAGCCCAGCAGCCTTCAGCAAACATGCAGCCCGTGCCCTGCAGAGAAGGTTCTGGTCTCCTACCATACTGCTCTCTCTCCCTCATGAGGGCCTTGCAACCTAGTAAATGGGTGGTTCATGGGCCTGTTTCAAAGGAAGAAGAGCTAGTTCTGGGAACCAAAAAGCAAGCATAAGCCTCATCTACCACTATGCCTGGGAAAACAGACAACTTTTTTGATGTGTGAATATCCAATGAGAATGGGATCCATCAGTTACATTTAAACTCAGGCATAGCATTCACATTCAGCATATGTGAGATACACTTTTAGTCAGTTTGTGGACTTTGTAATAAATAACCTGCCTTCTCCAAAGAAATGATTTTAAGTGGTTTGGTTTTGATTTAATTATAAAGTTATATTTAATGGCAGCGAATTACAGCAATGATGATAAATAGTAAAAAGTGTGATAAGTTCATATCCTATTCCCAGATTTGAAGCTGCTTGAAGATGTATTCAAGATGTAGAGTGTGTGAGCCTGGATTCCAAGCCAGAAGTCAGGAGACGATGCTGTTACTTGGGGCCAGCCATTTCATAGTCTCACTGGACTCCCACTTCCCCAGTGGGAAAATGCAGGGGATCACCCAGATCTGCTCTCTAGGCCCTGCTGAGTTGGCATCTGTGAGCTGGAGGGCCATCTATTGCCTTCACCCAAGTGCCTATCTACAAACTCTATGGGCGTGGGGGAGGAGGGACCTGGGTGATCGAGGGGCTGCTCTCTGGAAAGAGGAGGTCCAGAGTGCCCGGTAGGGAGATACCCTGGACCCTGGAGGGCACCAGGTTCCCAGAGAGAGGGGGGAGGGGCTATGAAAGAGCTGGCTGCAGATGCCGGGGACACTGGTGTTCTCCATCACTGTGTTTGCTTCTTCTGAGTGTTTGTTTCGTCCCTTTCGAGCACCCATGATTGTACACTGTGAGATGTGTTGTATAGATTGCTCAGTAGTTCTCCACTATAAGAAATACTGAGGCTGCGATCTGCTCACAGTCTGCCTTTCATAGCATATGCAACACATAATTACTGAGCAGCTATCATGATCCAGGCTCTGTGTTGTGATAACATTGATGAACAAGGCAGATACGGCCCTTGCTCTTTTAGAGCTGGCACATTCATGTAATGGAGAAGCACTTAAACAAGGATTTATAATAAAGGCTGATAAGTACTATAAGGGAACATTACAGGGTGCTAGAGAACAAATGACAGAACCCAACCCAGGCCGGGGTGGGGGTTGGTTAGAGGACGCTTTTTGGAGGAAGTGTGGTTTAAACTGTGACCTGAAGGATGATTAGATGTTGGCCAGGTGAGAGGCCTTGGGGAAAAAAATTGGCGAAGTTCCCAACCCAACTTTATCTACACCACAGCTTCGCCCAGTGCCACTCCCGCTCTAAGACATGATGGATGTACTCAGACTATGTAGGAAGAATGCTTGCAAAATGAAGCCTAAAGGGTCCAGGCTCTTCGTAGGAAAGGAGCCGCTTTCTGCAGTCACATAGAGTTAGCCCACAGAACGCGGTGCTGCTTCGGACTGGGGGTGGGTGGATGGGGTGGACAGTCTTCATATTTCTGTTCTTAACTTCTTAAATTCCAGTAAGCTAACTTTCCCGAAGCCCTAAAGTGTCCTTCGCTTTCTGCCCCATTTGTTGAATATTGGATTACAAACCAAAGCAGGAGCTCCAAGATGTTTTTAGTTGTTCACATGGTAGAGCTGGGTGTGTCCCATTTATAGAACAACGTGTCCTAAGTCAGTGTAGAGCAGAAGGGATAGCTAAGAAAAATGCCAGAGCCCTAATTGTCAGAATCAGAAGAGCCTCTAGAGATCATCTACACCAGAGTTCTTGGACCAGCAGTGGCAGCATCCCCAGGGAACTGTTGGAAATGCAAATTCCTGGGCCCCACCCAGATGTACTGAACCAGAAACTCTGGGTTGTGCAACAGAGTAATCTGCATTTGAACAAGATCTACAGGGCACACTCCAATGTGAGAACCACTGGTTGAATCTAACTCTCTCATTATACAGAATAGGAGACTAAGTTGCAGAGAAGCAAGGAGCACCTGATCCCTGTCCAAGCCTTGCTACCCCTATCTCAAACGGTGTGATATGAATGATGGATCAGTGACCGCTGTGCGTTGCTTTCCAACTCCCCCTTTCCAAATGGCAGATTTCTTTTCTTTTTTCTGTACACCTTCTCTTTCTTTGCCAAGGTGAGCATGGTGGCCAAGGGTCTGTGCAACATGAACAGCTACATACTGACCAAATTCAGAGGACGGCACATCACCTGAAGTTTCTAGATCAGAGCTGGATCCCTTTGGGGAGGGGGCGAATAGGTTTTCGTAGGGGTGAGCATCTTGAGAGGCATATGCATGGGAAGGAGGGAGCGTACGGGTGAGGATGAGGTTGATTGCAGCAAATGCTGTTGCTTGCCTGGCCAGCATCATGTTTTCCTCCTCTTGCTACCTTCCTCTGTTTCCATTCAGGTGGCCTCACCTGCCCCACGCTACCCATATGCTTTGGTGGAACCGGGCTCTGTTCAAGGTTCTTAGTTTGGCTGATATGAAGCAGCATAACAGGTATGTGATCAAATTGGGCCAATGTGCCTGAAGTCCTCGGGGGCTTCTGGGAAAGAAGCTTCCTCGCTCTTCTGACAGAAATTCGAGAAGCAACTTGTCTGCTTTCTGAATGGGGGCAGGAGGAAGCTTGTAGCCCCTGGAGTTGCCGGCAGCTATGGTGTGTCCACAAGGGGGAGCCAGCCTTAGGATGAGGCCCATGCCACGGAAGGCAGGGTAGACAGCCAGAAAGCAACTGCATCTTTGGTGACACTGTTGAACTGTTCTCTCAAACCAACCCTGAAGTCTGTCCAACTGCTGGAATTTTACTTGTAGGAGTCAGTAAGTCCCCTTTATTGTTTAAGCCACTGTGAACTGGGATGTCTGCTACTTGCAACCGAATGCATCCTAAATGATAAAGAATCTAGCCTGGCCCCTCAGACCTCTCAGTTCATGAAGTCTGCTTTATACCTCTTGCCTCATGTTAGAAAATATTCCATTTCTCATGGTGAATCTCGGGGCCTGCTGAACCCTGCTTAACCTTGAGTCATGTTTCTTTATCCTAGAACAGTTCATTTAAAGAGAAATCTAACATACCTGAACTGTCTGTACAACACTCTCCAACAAACACTTCCAGTGCAGATTAAATATCACAATCTTGGGCTGTTCATTCCGATGTCAAGTGCTATACTCAAGCTCTTAAATATGCATTAGTTGAATGTGATACACATTTTAGAAGCAATAGTCTAGCTTAACAACATTAAAAACTTCTGGATCATATTCAATTCTGATGCAAACTTGAATATGTACTTTGTGGGTTTCTATGAAGAAAATAATTGATGATCCAAACTGGAATTCATCTATAGAAAATAGGCAGTGCTAGCTCCTAAAAGCAATCATTGGCACCAACCTCCTGAATTTTTAAATCCTTTGAAAAGTCCAAGAACATACCAGAACATCAAGATTTCGTTTCAGAGATAACAACTGTAAACAAAAAAAACTTAAAAGCCTGTAAAAGGTGTTGTTGAGTAGGATACTGATGGCTCTAGAAACAATAGTGAAGGTTCATTTTGTTTCTCAATCCCTAGTCCAATGTTAAATCAAAAACTCTCTGTACTGGGAGAGTGGAAAATAGACACAAATCACACGCAAAATAGACAGAAATTATGGAGAAGGGCCTAGCCTTCAGTAACCTCTTTGGCACAGACAATGAGCTCAGGCAGAACAGATGGGGCATGTGGCTATCACCCTTGCAAGTGGAATGTAGGAGGCAGGAACAAAGTGGATTGTTGGGAACAGGGGGATTTAATCTCCTGCTCTCCTCTCTTCTGGGCCAAATGCACCTGGAGCATTTTAGTTAGTCCAGTAGAGCCTTACCCACCAAGAGGGCCTTATTCCAATGCCCTGCGACTCAGTGGAAACATCACAGTTGTCCTCAAATCTCTCCAGGGCTCTTAAGCTTTGGGGGGGGGGGTGCGTATTGGACTGGAATATTGATCAATCTCAAGTTCTGTAACTTGTCTCAAAAGTGGGGCATAGATACGAATTCTAAACTAGATGTCAATCTAGCTCTGACAAGTCACAGGATTTTTTTTGCAGCAGGGACTTGGTAAGTCCTGTAAGTTCCTGAGGCCATGCCATCATTCCAAAAACAGAGTGACAGTTTTATCAATGGATGAGTCCTTAGTTATAATCTTGCCTTTTGCAGTGCGGGGTAACTACAGAGCTTGGAAGAGTGGTGCTGCCCACCAGCTGCTGAGGAAAGAACCAGGCAGGACAAATCTGTATGATTCCAGATCTGTGTGAATTCAGAGGGAATCGACATGGTCAAGACCACTGCCAGAGGCTGCCTTTTCAACTCCATTCTGCTCCTTTGAACTATAGCAATTAATAGAGTGATAAGGGAAGTCAGGGGACCTTTCTGGGAGGAGGGTGAGGGAAGGAACTTACTTGCGATTTAATTATTCTGCTAAAGAAGACATTTCCAAATTAAAAGTTAATGAAACAAATAAAAGAAACAAAGTATACAGCTGTCAAAATGACAAAAACAAATACAAACAAAAATCTAAAAAGATAATTTCTGCAAAGAACATAGAATCTGTGCTCATAAACTAGTGGAATAACCCTCTTAATTTTTTTCTTTTAAACCAGTGGTGGAAGCTTATTCAAATACAACCAAGTGTTCACATAAGTTACATTTTTTTTTTTTTTGTCTTTTTGTCTTTTTCCGTGTCCGGCAACGGATCGCAACCCTCAGTGTTGCCCCCGTACCGGA
>NW_007727445.1:46651-51208 GCF_000696425.1 Galeopterus variegatus
CAACCCTCGGTGTTGCTCCTGCGCCTCGCTCAGCCAGTGAGCAGGAACCGGTCTGTATGTGGGATCCGAACCCTCGGCGGGAGTGCCGCCGCGCTTCCCAAGCGGCGCACTATCCAGTGCACCACCGGGCCGGCCCATAAGTTACATTTTGAACCTAACAGGACAAGGACACATGCTGAACAGCCTTCAAAACATGCTCACTTGATACTGTGTTAGTTGAAAAGAAATAGGAGAGTTATAAATACACTGTGTGTAAGTGAAGACCACTCACTACTCTCAGGGCTGAAATCGATCGGTTTATGTGTGAAGTACAGTGTCACCCCAGAGTGGTGTGAAAAATTCCTAACTGGGAAAAGCCATAACATGAGTGGCCTGAATTTCTAAGCTAGCTGTTTTTCTGGCTTTTCTTATCACGTACTGCTGTCATTGTGGTATGTGAAATGGCAGCCAGAAGTCTTGTTTTGTCCTTGTAAATTGCATTACATGACGATGACAACAGCAACAGAACAACCAGTGCAAATTACCACTGGAAGTCTAAAGCTGCGTATTTGTTGAAAGGTGAAGAAATCACACGTACTCGGATGTTGCACAAGTGCTGTAGAAGGGCAAGAAGCTCAACTGGGCCGGGAAGATGCACTGTGGTCAGGGGGTAGTGGCCCTACGTGCAGACGCAAAGTTCTCCCTGCTGCTTGACCTGAGAATGTAAGGGTTCAGCAGGCTCCTAAGCCTGAAAGCCTGGGCATTTCTATCCATAATAACTATAAAACACGCAAAACGATCTCAAGAACTTAACATTCTGCAGAGGTTAGCAGACTCATTTACTGGTTTATTCCCCGCTGCATTCTTCTACCCATTCATTCAAAGGGTCGCCCAGCCCACATTTACAGAGCCAGATAAGACGTGTTTCTGTGCCTGAGGAATTTCCCATCAACCAGGGGAGCAGACAAGACACAAATAAGTCTAATTTAATAAGTGGACATCACCAAGCCCTGAGACGCAGAAACCAAAGGTCTTGCGAGCTGGGGCATAAGTGGGGGACACAATGCCCAGGTGAGTCAGCTTTCCAAAATTCATTTAGGCATTGGTTAGAGGCTCTTGTTTTTTACTTTGTGCGCCAGTGCCAAGGCCTTAGGAGCTTGTTCTAACTGTATTTGAGCTCCTTAACCTTTTCCAGAACTGTATCCCAAGGCCTAGCCCCTGCTCCAGAAGAACAGTTTGTATAGAAAGCCAGTCAGAGACGGCGAGTCACCAGCATTGTTCTGCTGGCTCCTGTATTACTCAGCAAACTGTGAGTCATCATGGTGTTTCCAGACTCGCGGATGCATCAGACAGCCGATGAAGTAAGTGGGGTTTCTCATCCCATTCAGAAGCAAAGATAAGGTTCGTTCCTATTTACACTCACTTCTTTGTTCCCCCACCCAAATGTTGTCATTTCTCCAAAATGCCCAGAAAGGGACAGCCATTTTGTCCAATTTACCAGGAAAGTTATTTCTAAGCACTGGCTATGCCCGGTGACCCTATCTTGTGCGTTGAATGCACACATGCGTCACTAAGACATGCAGAACAGCCAGGCAGCCCATGCAAAAGGACGGGTGAACACAGTCAGTACTCCTCCCTAAGATGGAAAGCTTGCTGCCACTTTTATATTGCACACTAACATTGGAAAAGAAAGTACTGCTTTTGATTAGGAGAGAATTAGCAAGAGCTTTACAGCTGCAGTTTTTTCGATTCTCTTTTTTAAAATTTTAAATTATTATTTATTATTAGCATATTCATTTTTACAAATTATGATATTTCTTCATGCCCTCTGCCCAAACTATCACTTCCCAAACCCCCTCCCATGTTCATCGCAGCTCTGTTTACAATAGCTAAAATATGGAACCAAACTAAGTGTCCATCAACAGACGACCGGATAAAGAAAATGTGTATATACACAATGGAATACTACTCAGCCATGAAAGAGAATGCAATTCAATTCTCTTTTTAATGTAGTAAGATATATATAGCATAAGACTGACCATTTTAACTGTTTTGAAGTGTACAGGTCAGTGGCATTAAGCACATTCCCAATGCTGTGCAGCCAACACCGCCGTTCAACTCCAGAACTTTTTCATCTTGCTCAACTGAAACTCTGTCCCCATTAAACACTAACTCCCCGTTCCCCCTCTCCCTGGGTCCTGGCACCCACCATTCTACTTTCTGTCTCTATGAATTTGACTATTCTAGGTGCCTCATGTGAATGTAATCATACAATAGCTGTCCTCTTGTGTCTGGCTTATTTCACTGAGCATCACATCCTCAAGGTTCTCACCCACGTTACAGCGTGTGTCAGAATTTCCTTCCTTTTTAAGGCTGGACGATATTCCATTATATGGACATAGTGCATTTTGTTTATTCATTCACCAGTTGATGGACATTTGGGTTGTTTTCACCTTTTGATTATTGTGAATAACACTGCTATGAACACTGATGTACAGATAGTCTGTTCAAGACGCCGCTTTCAATTTTTTTGGATATATATCCATAAGTGGAATTGCTGGGTCATATGGTAATTCCATGTTTAATTTTTTGAGGAACTGCCATACTGTTTTCCACAGTGGCTCTACCGTGTTACATTCCCTCCAGCAATGCACAAGTGCTCCAATTTCTCCACATTCTCACCAGCACTTGCTATTGTCTCTGTGTGCGTGTGTGTATTTGTGTGTGCATGTGTATTTGTGTGTGTGTATGTATTTGTGTGTGTGTGTGTTTATAGTAACCATCCTAATGGGTGCCAAAATTTTGGTGTTTGAAGATGTGAAACTAGAAAGCTATAGTCGAGTGCTTTGTCTGTTCACGTTATCCAGAACCCTTCTTTGATAGGGTTGCCTAATAAAGGGAAAAGGTCATGAAATTATTCCCACTTGTTCCCACTCAGGGCTGAGTGGGGGCCTCCCGTAACATTCAAAGCTTTGTCACGTGGAAATAAATGATCATTATTCACAATTTAAAGCAAGGAGTTCACCTTCATCTATTAGCCTACTGAGCCAGCTGGCTTTGGTAAATTCTCTTCATGTGCCACGCAGACGTGGGCCTGCAGAAGAGTCTAGGTCCCCAAAGCTATGCTCACCTTTTCTGCTCAAAAATGGAGACGACCGAACTTGGTATTACGCTACGGGAGAAAAAGCCAGCCAGAACCTGTGCCTTTAGCTTCAAATCCAAAGCTCCCCAAAGCAAAGCAAGAGCTGGAACGATTTTTGACAAAGTAGAGCTATGCATCTTTCAGGACCTGAAGGCCACATTTGGCCCAGGACTATGAGTATGATGTCCCAAAGTGCTCACTGTCTCTTCTCCTGTGCACCTAGCTCCAATCGCTAGATCAAGGTCTGTGGGTGCTGAGCTCTTCCCCTGTGACTTCAAGCTGCACATTTTCTAATCTAAGATGAAACTTGATTAACATGGGGTGAAGGGACAAAGCACTGAAGAGACAGATCAAGGCTGACCCTTTATTCCACTCTCTGTCTTAGAAGCTGTTATTCAAGTAGGAGTCAGGAATCTCAAAGTCTCAGGACAGCCACAGAGATCAGCCTCGAGGTGGGGGTGGGGTGATCTCTTTGGACCTCTATGTCAGTTTCAGCTTTCAGCAACCTTACTGCTTTGGATAGGGGAACTAACACTGTAAGCCCTCATCTAGCAAAAACCCACAACACAATAAAGCAAACAAAAGTAGCATTTGTCATTGTGGGCAAAATAACAAAATCAAATAAAATGCCAAACTGATTCAACTCCTTAGGAGAAAGCAGAGGCTTTCTTTTGCGGCGTGTAGGGTGTGGTGCTCCAGTCATTAGCACATTCTGTCTCCCACTGCCCCTTCGACCTCAAAAGTAGCCAGGTCAGAGCACACACAGTTGCTTCGCACAGCAGGCTCAGGTCGTGGGGGTCGTCAATCCCAAGGGACAGAGCAGGTCAAAAGTACAATTAGGCTCAGGAAAGGTTTCCTAAATCTGTACTGTAGGACCATGAATGGATCTGAGAGAGGGAAGCTGGGGAGGGTGCCGGAAGGGGAGGGGAGGATGTGGTTGAGTCCCCTGAGTCCTTATGTTTTGCTCGCCTGGATCGGTCACATCTCCGACCCCGCTTGTCACTCTGGCACCATCCACTCATGCACTCCGTGACGATACTAGCTGTAGATATTAGGGCTACAGCTGGACGGAGCAAGGCCACTGTGACTTTGCATCTGCTCTGGACCTTGTTTGTACTTTGCTAGCTTTCCACTCAGAGACGTGACAGTGGTGGAGCCCTTCACCTTCAAGTTTGTTGTACGTACGGAACTGGACTTCCACTTCACGTGACATTCTACATTTTGGGTTTGTATGTGTTTGGGAGGACATACAGTTTAAAGTGGCACAATATAATGATTTACTTCTGTCCTCTTAAGCTCTTTGAAAAGTGAAATGAGATTTCTTTCCTTGCCTTACTGTGACAAATAAGTAGGGTGTTTTAACTAACAGTATAAAATAATTTATATACTTTGTTTTTAAAAGATCTCAGTTTGGACCCCCCCCCCCCCCCCCCCCC